>NC_089584.1:144611683-144911683 GCF_019320115.1 Miscanthus floridulus
TTGAGTACCTTTGTACTCAGGGTTCGTTGACCCCTTGTTGCAGGTGAGCCTCATGAGCAGATCTGTTTTGGATCATGCTGCATGACTATCGTTCGTTTTGACGATGAGAATTAAATGTGTGATCCTTGGGCAGGATGTTTATTTTGTGTGTTAAGTATATGTTAGTTATGCCACTCTACTACTACTATGGTTTGTAATATTATGGAACTTAGTTTGTAAGGTTTGAAACAACTGTTTGTAAACTATGTTATTATAAGACTTCCGCTGTTTTTACTCTGGTTTTGATATTTGAATAAATGTTGTAATACTGCAATGACTCTGTAACGTGATCCTGCTCGGAAATCGTGGATGATTCGGGGTTCCCCGAGGACACCCGATAGTCTTTTTAAGTTATTGGAAACATATGCATAAATGTCAAAGGTCGTCGGACAGTGACAGGTGCATGTGGGCCCTATAACTTAGGAGGTTCTGCCACAGGATTATTCAAACTTCATGAATGGAATCAAGTCACATGCTCAATATGGCTATGCTCAAGTGAAAAGATCGACATCAACTTGTTAGCATCCTTACTTGATGAAGATTGGAAGGGACGACATCAATTCAAAAGAACAACTCAAGTGGTACAAATTTATATTTCTGTTTATCTTGAGTTTAATAGGTATGCCGTACTATTAAGAAGGATGCATCATGTTGATAGATAATGTTTCATAAGTGCTCAAGCCAACCCATGTGAGTTTTGAGTATTTGAGCGACAAAAGAGCTGACTGGTTTTTTTGTTGGTTTGGCAATACCGGACATGTCATGTCCGGTATTTGTCCAGCAGCTATAAACCTATTGTTCTTGGGTTGGTTCGTCGGGAGTTCCGACGGTTGGGAGTCCCAGCATGGGTCGGGAGTTCCGACGTGTCGCACTTCAACTGACTTGGAGGGTTCACTATCCTGGTCATACCGGACTATCTGGTATTCATACTAGACGTGTCCGGTATGGATGACCAGAGGCCAACGGCTAGTTTTCAAAAGTCGTGAGGGTCGGGAGTTCCGACATGAGTCGGGAGTTCCAACACCTCACTAACCTTAACTTAGTTACATGTTTATCAAATATGCTGAGGGTCAGGAGTTCCGACGTGAGTCGGGAGTTCCGACGGTCGGGAGTCCCGGCATTCACCGGGAGTTCCGACGCCTCACAACTTCACTGTAACTAAGTTACCGTTGACGCAGTGTGAGTCATACCGGACGTATTCGGTATGCATACCGGACATGTCCGGTATTGCAACGGCTATAAAACGGCTAGTTTTTCAAGGGGGCTATAAATACCCCCAAGCCTCCACCTTTGGAGGCTGCTGATTCTGCTGAGATAGACACACGTTTTTAAGCCTTGCCAACTCTCCTAAACCCTCTCTTAGTGAGTGTGTGATCCAAATTTCAAAATCAATTTGTGGGTTGAGAAAGAATTTGAAAAAGAGAGCAAGCCACCACTTGAGCACTTGTGCATATTGTCAATCTCGTGATTCGCATTTGTTACTCTTGGACTCTTCGGTCCTAGACGGCTAGGCATCGCTGGAGAGCAACCGAGAGATTGTGGTTGCTTCGGAAAGTTTGTAACGGTCGATTCCGCCGCCTCGGAATCATTTAGTGGAAGGAGGAAAAGGAGTTGGAAAAGACTCTGGCTAGAGTGACCTTCGTGGTATCCTCTAGGGCTGACCTTTGCTGGGTCGCCCGCAGCCCCCTCAACGGAGAGTAGGACTCAAACGAGTCCGAACTTCGGTAAAACAAATATCGTGTCTCAATTCGCATTTCATTTGATATTTGTGTTGCTTTAGCTATTCTGCAGGTACTCTGTGTATATTACTATCTCTAATAGTTTCCTGTAGTTTGGATTGAAGATAGAAATCAAAAGGAGCAAATTCGGGGCTGTTCCACTGAAGTCGTGAATACCGGACACGTCCGGTATTAGCCCCTGTGCCAAACTGAATTGTGTTGTGTTCTAACTCTTTGGTTGCAGGCGTTTGGCTCCTAGATTCATTTAGTATCTTTTATATACTCTGTGGCTAACTTGTGAGGGGTGGTACTAATTGTTATTTGGAGTTTCCATTTTGGAAACTCCCTTTACTAATCATTTCCACATTTAAATGTGTTAATTATCAGAAACGCCTATTCACCCCCCTCTTTAGGTGGCATCCTAGGTCCTTTCAATTGGTATCAGAGAAAGGTTCTCACCTAAAGCTTCACCGCAGTGAGAAAAGGATGTCGACGCCTATCGAGTTGGAGCCGGTGCTTCTCCAAAATGATGGTTCAAACTTTCTACCTTGGTCAATTAATGTACTCAATGCTTTTAGAGATATTAGTCCTCTTGTTGAGCATATTGTGGATGCAAGCATACCTCTTCCTATAGTTGATTGGAGCAACTACAAAAATTTGTCAAAAGAGGAAGAGATATGCGTGCAACTCAATGCTCAAGCTATTAATGTCATTTTGAGTATATTAAGTGTAGAGGTTCAAGATGAGGTAATATTCAATGGACAACCACCTCCGGAGAGTGCTCATCTCATTTGGACTAGACTTTTTGATTTATATGGAAAATCCAAATGTGATGATGCACTTGAGATCGAGTCAATGGAAAGTATGTCCATTGTGTCTTCATACAACGAAGAAGCCTCATAAGACCTCAAGAGTGCCGAGCCGGAGCAAGAAGTGCAAGCAGCGCATGACCTGCTGTCTGCCTGCATGTACCGGACGTGTCTGGTATGCCTACCGGACATGTCCGGTATGGCCGAGGTAGCAGACCAGCAAGCAGCTGTTTGCAACGATGCTCAAGCCCGGTGGCAACCAAGTGATGAGTCAATCTCAGTATCTCATGATACTCATCACTTATGTCTCATGGCCAAGAAAAGCAAGAAGAAGAATAACAAGAAAGATCAAGAAAAGGAGAAGGCTCAAGTGAATGATCAAGATAAGAGTGATATTGAAGTTGAAGACAACTACAACCTTGATCATCTCAACCATAAAGACAAGTTCATCATCATGAAGATAGTTGAAAAGAATGATGAGCTTGAAGAAGAGATTGAGAAGCAAGAGCAATCGTTTCAAAATCAAGAAAAGTTTCTCATCTCCAAATTGCAAGAGCTAAAGGCAATAAATGAGAGGTATGAAAAATTGTCAATTGAGCATGCTTTAGTTACTAACTCCTCTTCTAGTGTTTCACAACTAGAGAAGGAAAACTTCAAGCTCAAGGCAAGGCTAGATGAACTATCAAACAAGTATAATGAGCTACAAGCAAATTATGTTCATCTAAAGTGCTCTCATGAGGAAGTAGTAGAATCAAGCATCATGCTTGAGGTGGCTCATGAGGTTGTGATTACATCAGTAAAATTCTCTCAACCTCTCACACATCCGCTCACTAGTACACCATCTCAATTAAATATTTCTTGTACTAATGAATGTGCTCCTCAAGCAAGCCAATCTTCGATTGAGCTAAATCTTATAGAAAACATAGAGCTCAAAGAAGAAGTGCAAAGATTAAAGAAAGATGTGATTCGGTTGAAGGGTAAGGAGAAAGCACAACCTTCTCAAGATAACCGTGATAATATGGTGAAGAAGCTTGAGAAGGGTTCAAACCTTGCTTCCTCCAAAGCCCAACAAAAGAATCACATCTCAAGCAAGGCCAACATAACCAAGAGCAAGAAACATGGAAAAAGGATGTGCTATGGTTGTAGATTGTATGGACATGAGTGGGCTATGTGTCCACACAAGAGTTGGGCCGACAAGGTTGAAGCCGCCAATCAAAAGGCTTCTACCAAGGAGGCCAAGCAAATAAAGAGTGATGGACAAAGTGCTTGTCTCATGAGCAAGAAATTGGGGCATCCTACCAAGAAATGCCCAATGTACAAAGAGGCAAGAAAGGAAACCCAAGTTGCAACTAGAAGATGCTATGGGTGCAATGAGATGAGCCACAAGGTTGATAGATGACCATACAAGCAAAACAAGCATAGAGCAAACAAAGGCCACATATGCTATGCTTGTAAAAGAAAGAGGCATCTAAGCTATGAATGCCCAAATGGTAACTCACCTAAGCCAAACACATTTGTTTATGATGATAAGCTTAGGAAGACCACAAATGGAGTTAGCATTAGCAAGGTGATGTGTTCACCACAAACTAGTGCTAAAGCCATTTGGGTGCCTAAGCACTTATTGACTAACTCAAAAGGACCCAACAAGAGTTGGGTACCAAAGTGTACTTAGGTTAATGATGTAGGTACTTGGTGATGAGATGAAGGAATCAGGGTGGTTGAGCAAGAAAATTGACAATATTCACTCAATCTGTCAACCAATTCTTATCATAATCCCTTATATGGTTGACCCGAAGATAATTCAATGAACATCTCATATATTTCATCATCACCATTGATAACAAGTACCTAAACCTTTTAGGATAGTCACTTTGTTCGTTTCGTGTTCTATAGTTCACAAATAGGTACATATGTGAAATAATGAAAGTGGCTAATTAATTTCACTTGAAAATTTATCATGTTTTCCATATGATGCTTTTTGATCGCTCTCTAGTAGAGTAATTTATTTGTTGAGATGCTAGTATACAATAAATAATAAAGCTAAACAAAGAATCACAAACAGCAAATTAATTGTCTGTCCTGCACCTACCGGACATGTCCGATATTACTACCGGACGTGTCTGGTATGACCAGGGACAGAAAGGTAGTGCTTCTGTTCTAAGTATTCCGGACATGTCCGGTATGCCTACCGGACGTGTCCGGTATTGTAGGAACCAGAACACTAATTGAATAAGCAACTGAGTTTTTGATCCATATATTTTCATATATACTCAATTTACTCAGAAATTTGTGGTTTACCAAATCTAAGTGGATTGTGAGCATCTCTTCAACTCAAATTTAAATATGACAAATTATTTGGTTGTGATTCAAAATAGAAAACTGACTCCCAAATTCTTAATAGAACAATGTGCTTGTTGAAAGTCATTCAAATTACTTGAAGCACTTATTAAGGGGGAGCTAAATTTCTATTTTTGCACAATTGTGAACTAACGAATTTATCTAGCATTCTTTGTAGTTCTTTGGATGAAAGTATATCTAGCATGATTATTTGGCGATTGAGGTCAACATAAAGATCATCATGCTATTTATCCTCTTAGTGGTATTCTTGTGGGCTCAAGGCAAAGGTATGTGTTTACATACATACATCGTAAGTGCATCTAAGGCCCTTTATATGTTAGAATGTGCATTTGTGTGACATAGGAGAGATGTTTTTCAAAACCCCTAACTAGCATGAGTAGGAAGTGTGAATTTAAAAAACTATTTGAATCTTAGTCTTTGTGACCTAGCCTTGTCATGTGATGATTATAGCTCTCCTTGATTGTTTGATTGGCTAATCACACATGACATGGCTTTCTTAAGTCCATAATCTACTATGTCTCTCTCTCTCTCAAGTAAGCGAAATCTTGTATATGCCAAATATTTGGAAAATAGAAAATCAATTTATGGCATTGGATAAGGAAAGTGATGATACTCGGTTTGGATCAAGATAATATGCCTTTTTGGACTAAGATATAACAGAAAAGGGGATTGGAAGAGACAAAACACATTTTGGAATAATTTGGGCCAGCCTGTGAATACCGAACGTGTCCGGTATGATACCGGACGTGTCCGGTATGAGCGGGACTATAAAAACAGAAGCGTACCCCTTTGGCCCAAACAGACTTGCCTCCTCCAAACTAACCAGCCGACGCCCTTCTTCCCACCTAGGGTGACAAAGGATTTCACCAAGGAAAAGAGAGAGAGGGAGATTGCATTGGAGAAGGCTTGGATCAAGGATTGAAGGCCCGTGGATTTGGATTTCACATCGCTCTCTCTTCTCTCCTCTCAAGGTACCCTAATCACGGACCTCGTTCGATCTACTTGGTTAATACATGATTTGAAAATTCCTTCGGTAAATATGCTACATTGGTGGTGGAGAAGCAATGCCCAAAGTTTGGTATTAATCCGTGTTGGTTTGAATCAAGGAACCCTGGTTAGGGTTGCTGGTCGCCCATACCGGATGTGTCCGGTATGCTACCGGACATGTCCGGTATGACCCAGCAGAGCAGGCTCTCTGTTTCCTTTGATTCAATGCTATCCTAGAATTGTATATTAGGCACAGTTTCTTCTGTATCTATGTTTTGCAAACCTTGTGACAATGGTGTGTCAAGGTGATTGTAAAACCTTGGATAAAAGAATCTATATCTAATTACAATTCAAGAATAAGGTATGGGCATGTATCTAAAATTCTTTGGAAATCTTTAGATACAGGACAGCAGCCATGAGTGGACGATAGGAGCCGAGGTCCAAGCACAGGCATGATCCAGCACTTGAGAAGTACAAGAAGGCGAGACAGGATATGCATCCCAGATTTCAGCCGACCAGCAGGAGGTCCACCAGGGCTGCCTCTAGTGCAGCAGCTCAGTATGCAGAGGGGTCTGGGAGCTCTTCTTCTGACACAGACACTGATGAGTTCAGAGTGAAGTCTAGAGATAAAAGAAAGAGGAAGAGCACTGACAGAGGATCAGATGGTGACAGCTCAGATAAGGAGCAGGAGATTGAGGAGGAGGAGTCAGTTCCTCCAGTTCAGCACCAGCCTGGTCAGGGGATGCATTATGGTCTTCTTGAGACATGTCTGCCCAATGTGCCCTCCTATGTTCCCAGAGTTGACTACAGGGGAAAGGGTATGACCAGGAAGGCTAGAGATGAGAGAAGGGTCGATCCGAGGAGCTTACCTAAGGTTCAGTACGATCACCGCTTCCAGACAGCCTTTCACTTGGATTTCTACTCTAGTGTTATTCTAACCAGGAACCCTGTGATTGCCAGGTCTCAGTGGATTGACTGGCAGTACATTACAGAGCTACAGAAGGCCTTAGTTGATCATGCCATTACCATTTGCCAGCGCACTAGGGTTTATGAGATCATGGAGTTCCAGTATGACTAGAACATAGAGGTAGTAGCTCAGTTCTATGCTACTCTATTTGTTGAGGAGGATGAGCGACGGATGCACTGGATGCTTGAGGGCCAGTGGTACAGTGTTGACTATGATGTTTTTGCCGCCCACCTTGGCTTCTTAGAGGATGATCTCTAGAGGGATAGGATCCACACCGAGCAGGTGTTACCCCCTGAGCAGCTCGCATATATATATCCTCCTAGTGGTGAGAGAGGAGCTGTGGGGAAGGTTCTAGGTCTTCACCCTACCTACAGGTACCTGGACAGGATGTTCAGGAAGACTATTGACTGCAAGGGTGGAGACAAGGGCAACATTGCTGATTACTCTAGGAACCTACTCCACAGGATGGCACCTGATGCTCGGCCCTTTAGCGTGTTTGATTTTATTTGGTCCGAGATCAGGAGTGTTGGAGAGAGGCCCCTCAAGGGCTGTGGTTTTGCTCCTTATATCATGCATATGATTGAGCAGGTGATAGGGCACACATTCGAGTATGATAAGATTCACAAGGCCCTAAAGATTATTGTAGATCTGTCTAAGACAGGGTTACCTCTAGCAGGACAAGGAGGAGCAGCAGCAGCACCAGAGGCAGATGCACCTGGGAGTGGTGCACCAGTAGAAGCCTCACCTTCACCACGTGCTCCTTCACGTTCTACTTCACGCTGTGGCAGTCCTCCTTTGCCTATCCGTAGGCTTTTCAGCTCCATATTTGGGATGTGCCATGACATCTAGACCAGGCAGCAGAAGGAGAGGAAGGCTAGGAGGAAGGACACTCGAACCTTGAAGCAAATTGCTTCTAGGCTTGAGCTTGATCCTCCTAGGTCTTCACTATCAGATGAGGCAGCTAGTGAGCAGGAGACTGAGGAGCAGTAGTAGGCCAGATATGACAGAGAGTATGCTGAGTTCCTTTAGAGATAGCAGCAGCAGGCACCTGAGCACTCTAACACTCTACCACTTCAGGCTCGTGTGCCTACTCACTCTCAGCCACATCCCAGCACTGCCAACAACTATGCTACAGATTGGTGGAGTGACTTGACAGGTGGTGGCGGCTACTATGGCTCTGGTGGCTATGACCCATCTGGTGCCGGTGGTTCTCGTCTGGCTGGTGTTACCCGCTCTGATGACGAAGATGTTGGGAGAGACGATGATGATGATGAGTGATGCCAGAGATTAGTGACAGCTTGTAGCCCCTTTGTCCTTAGTATGTCATTGTTGGACCTTTGTGGTGATAGATGACAAAGGGGGAGAGAGACTGATTAATGCTTCAGGGTAGTTTCATTTGCTTATCTTTGTACCTAACTGCAGGCTGTAGTTTGTTTTTAAGCTTCATTGATTATATCTTGTGAGAGATGAGACTTATGCTTTATCTATGTATCTCTTGAGACATGATCTTTATCTATATATATCAGTGGTTTCTGGACTTGAGAAGATTTGTAATGAGTGCTATGTGTGAATTACATATGTCATATTTATTTTCATAAGGACTATGCATGCTAGAATGAAAATATTTGATGTGATGCTTTTATATTTATTCTTGTGTGATATATCTTATCATATGCATCACGGTTTCACTTTGTCACACACACATGCACCCCATGGATGCAATGATTTAAGGGGGGAGTCTCCTATTTGTTTTAGTATGTGCAATTGATATTTGAGGTCATTTTGTGAATTCTAATCATAAGCAAATATTAAGGGGGAGCCTCTCATAAATCATTGAACCCAAAAGTTTAAATGTTTATATCATTTTGTAAGCTTTAATCAAGTTGTCATCAATCACCAAAAAGGGGGAGATTAAAAGTGCATCTAGCCCTTTAGTGGGTTTTGGATGATTGAATGACAACGTGATTAAAGGACTAACCCGTTTGCTAAGTGTGAACAGGTAATAGGTTATCTCACAGGTACTTAATGAAAGCCAAAATGATGTGTTGTTGTATAAACAATCTAGTTCAAGCACAAGACAACAATGCAAATAGAATTCACGTGAAGGCTTATTTCTTGTGGGATTTCCATGTACTATGTGAAAGCAAGCTCATGATTATTAGTTAATGAGACATGAGGGATTGCATATGGAATGGTCTCATATTTGAAGCTTGCTAAATTAAAATGAAAAAGATAACAATACATATGAATAGATGATTCAACACAAGATGTGACTTGATGGCTTGAGATGGTGAAGATAGCAAGAAAAGGCTTCGAGGTACTAAGCAAGGGTGAAGGGCAAGCGATGGCTTGGCGGCCGAAGAACCTAGCTAGGGTGAAGAAGAAAGTACTTGCATTTAGTTGAGGTACTAATCAAGCTAAGATGGTCATATTGATGTGAAGGATCAAATCTATAATGAAGTATTTGATGGAAGTGACTTGATACATTTGGGATTATTCAAACTTGATGAATGGAATCAAGTCACATGCTCAAGATGGCTATGCTCAAGTGAAAAGATCAACATCAACTTGTTAGCACCCTTACTTGATGAAGATTGGAAGGGACGGCATCAATTCAAAAGAACAACTCAAGTGGTACAAATTCATATTTCCGTTTATCTTGAGTTTAATAGGTATGTCGTACTATTAAAAGGGATGCATCATGTTGATAGATAATGTTTCATAAGTGCTCAAGCCAACCCATGTGAGTTTTGAGTATTTGAGCGACAAAAGAGGTGACTGGTTTTTTTGTTGGTTTGGCAATACCAGACGTGTCCGGTATTCATACCGGACATGTCCGGTATTTGTCCAGCAGCTGTAAACCTGTTGTTCTCGGGTTGGTTCGTCGGGAGTTCCGACGGTCGGGAGTCTCGGCATGGGTCGGGAGTTCCGACGTGTCGCACTTCAACTGACTTGGAGGGTTCACTATCCTGGTCATACCGGACGTGTCTGGTATTCATACCGGACGTGTCCAGTATGGATGACCAGAGGCCAACGACTAGTTTTCAAAAGTCGTGAGGGTCGGGAGTTCTGACGTGAGTCGGGAGTTACGACGGTCGGGAGTTCCGACATGCGTCGGGAGTTCCGACACCTCACTAACCTTAACTTAGTTACATGTTTTTCCAAATATGCTGAGGGTCGGGAGTTCCGACGTGAGTCGGGAGTTCCGACGGTCGGGAGTCCCGGCATTCACCGGGAGTTCCGACGCCTCACAACTTCACTGTAACTAAGTTACCGTTGGCGCAGTGTGAGTCATACCAGACGTGTCCGGTATGCATACCGGACATGTCTGGTATTGTAACGGCTATAAAATGGCTAGTTTTTCAAGGGGGCTATAAATACCCCCAAGCCTCCACCTTTGGAGGCTGCTGATTCTGCTGAGATAGACACACATTTTTGAGCCTTGCCAACTCTCCTAAACCCTCTCTTAGTGAGTGTGTGATCCAAATTGCAAAATCAATTTGTGGGTTGAGAAAGAATTTGAAAAAGAGAGCAAGCCACCACTTGAGCACTTGTGCATATTGTCAATCTCGTGATTCGCATTTGTTACTCTTGGACTCTTCGGTCCTAGACGGCTAGGCGTCGCCGGAGAGCAACCGAGAGATTGTGGTTGCTTTGGAAAGTTTGTAACGGTCGATTCCGCCGCCTCGGAATCATTTAGTGGAAGGAGGAAAAGGAGTTGGAAAAGTCTCCGGCTAGAGTGACCTTCATGGTATCCTCTAGGGCTGACCTTTGCTGGGTCACCCGCAGCCCCCTCAACGGAGAGTAGGACTCAAACGAGTCCGAACTTTGGTAAAACAAATATCGTGTCTCAATTCGCATTTTATTTGATATTTGTGTTGCTTTAGCTATTCTGTAGGTACTCTGTGTATATTACTATCTCTAATAGTTTCCTGCAGTTTGGATTGAAGATAGAAATCAAAAGGAGCAAATTCGGGGCTGTTCCACTGAAGTCGTGAATACCGGACACGTTCGGTATACATACCGGACACGTCTGGTATTAGCCCCTGCGCCAAACTGAATTGTGTTGTGTTCTAACTCTTTGGTTGTAGACGTTTGGCTCCTAGATTTATTTAGTATCTTTTATATACTCTGTGGCTAACTTGTGAGGGGTGGTACTAATCGTTATTTGGAGTTTCCATTTTGGAAACTCCCTTTACTAATCGTTTCCACATTTAAAGGTGTTAATTATCCGGAACGCCTATTCACCCCCCCTCTAGGCGGCATCCTAGGTCCTTTCAGGGGGGAGTACTATGGTCGGCATACCCTATATGGCCAAGTTCCTAGACCTTTTGCAAGGTTCTTATAGGAAAATGGCATAGTAGCCTAGTATTCTACACCTGGTGAACCTCAGCAGAATGGGGTAGCTAAAAGACGCAATCGTACCCTAATGGATATGGTGCGCAGTATGATAAGTTACTCCACCTTACCATTGAGTCTGTGGATGGAGGCGTTAAAAACCATCATTCATACTCAATAGAGTACCAAGTAAGTCGGTTCCCAAAACACTATATGAGTTGTGGACAGGAAGAGTACCCTCACTAAACCACTTACGTGTGTGGGGGAGTCCTGTTGAGGCTAAAGTATTTAACCTAAACATTGGGAAGCTAGATTCCAAAACAGTAAGTTGCCATTTCATTGGCTACCTAGAAACGTCAAAAGGTTTTCGTTTCTACTGTCCAGACAGACATACAAAGTTTGTGGAAATGAGACACGCTGTCTTCCTAGAGGATGAAATGATGAGGGAGAGCATGGTAGCTCGAGAAATTGACCTTGAAGAGAAGCGAGTGTATGCGCCCACTCCGTTGATTTATGAGCCATTTTTCTCACTACATGCTATCGCTGCACCGATAGTGTAAGACACTGTGGTGCCAGCACCTGTTGTTATTCCGCCTGTGGCAATAATGAATGACAATGAGGAACCTGTTCTTCAGGATCCTGTAGAACCTATTGCCACACATGAGGGGGAGCAACAACAGCCTCAAACAGAAGATGTGCCAAATGTGGAGGCCCCTAGAAGGTCTCAAAGAGTTAGAAAATCAGCTATTCCTGCTGACTATGAAGTATGCAATACTGAGGAATTTCAAATAGAGGATGATCCCACCTCATTTAAAGAAGCCATGAGAAATGATCATTCATCAAAGTGGCTTGAGGCCATGGAATATGAAATGATATCTATGAATGCCAATAAAGTTTGGGACTTGGAAATAATTCCAAAAGGAACCAAAACAGTAGGCTAGAAATGGGTCTACAAAATAAAACTTGACTCTCAAGGGAATATAGAGAGATATAAAGCGTGACTTATGGCAAAAGGATTTACGCAAAGAAAAGGGTTTGATTACAATGAGATATTTTCTTCAGTCTCATGTAAAGATTCTTTCAGAATTATAATGGCATTAGTGGCACATTACGATTTAGAATTATATTAGATGGATGTAAAGACGACATTTCTCAATGGAGACTTGGAGGAAAATGTTTACATGGCACAACCGAAAGGTTTTGTCATGGAAGGAAAAGAACAAATGGGATGCCGCCTAAAGAAATCCATTTATGGATTAAAACAAGCTTCAAGACAGTGGTACTTGAAGTTTGATTAGACAATAAAGAATTTTAGGTTTAAAGATAATGTTAAGGACAATTGTGTCTATGCAAAGTTTAAAAATGGGAAGTTTATCTTCCTTGTCCTATATGTGAACGACATCTTACTTGCCAGTAGTGATGTCAGTCTACTACTGGAGACAAAGAAGTTTTTGTCCTCAAAATTTGATATGAAAGATCTTGGTGAAGCCCCATTCGTTCTAGGGATCGAGATTCACCGAGATAGAAGTAAAGGGGTATTAGAACTGTCACAAAAGGCATACATAGAAAGAATCTTAAAGAAATTCAGTATGCACAAATGTAGTTCCTCACCTGCTTCTATAGTCAAGGGCGACAGATATGGGGATTTTCAATGCCCCAGGAACCAATATGAGATCGATCAAATGAAAGCGGTTCCATATGCTTCAGCTGTCAGAAGCTTGCAATATGCTCAAGTATGTACGTGCCCTGACTTGGCATTTGTTACCGAGTTACTTGGCAAATTCTAGAGCAATCCTAGAACAGGACACTAGAAATTAGTAAAGAAAGTCTTGCGTTATTTGCAAGGAACGAAAGGCCTCATGATGACGTATAGAAGATTTGATTCACTCCATATAGTGGGATATTCACATTCTGATTATGCGGGAGATGATAGAAAATCTACGTCTAGATATGTATTCACTCTCGCAGGGGGAGTTATTTCATGAAAAAGCTCAAAGCAAACCGTCACTACATCGTCCATAATGTATGCCGAGTTTGTAGCGTATTATAAGGCAACGGGGCAGGTGAACTGGCTAAAGAAGTTCATACCCAGTTGTAAAGATGGTTGACGACATCTATAGACCACTTAAGTTATACTGCAATAATAATCCAGCAGTATAGTATGCTCACAACAATGAGTTAAGTGGTGTTGCCAAACACATTAACATAAAGTATTATGTTGTGAAAGATAAAGTCCGGGATCATGTCATAAGTCTTGAGCATATAAGTACCGAAAAGATGCTCGCGGATCCGCTTACAAAATGCTTACCACCCAACGTGTTCAGAGAACATGTAGTCGGCATGGGTTTAAGGGAAAGCCTATAATTCCTAGACAAAAGAAGGCCCAAAGATAAGTATCTATTTCAGAACAAAGTGATGTGTTGTAGCTGTTAAATCTATCGGCAATTGGCCGTGACGATGAAACATGCTCTATGCGCTAATCTGTAATGGAATGAACAAAAGTAAATGATATAAAATTGAAAGATGGTAGGACATCATGGGGGAGATTGTTAGGTTGATCTCTAATCCCAAACTGGGCCCAATGGGCCAGTTGGGCCTTTGATCCATGCCCTGATCGGGGGCGCCCAGCCCACTATGGCTGGAGGGCCCCTGTCACACTACATAATAAATAGAGGTGGTGGGCCGGTGGCTCAAGTTACGAGGTTTTCCTGAGCTACAATTCCCCACCGACACCTAAACCCTAATCTGATCTAGAGGGGCGCAGCTAGTGACAGGAAGCCACCAGCCGTGCCACCACCGGACTACGTCACCGGACTCCACTGCCTTCACCGTCGGTCGCCACCGTGCATCACCAACGCAGTCTTCACCGACCGTCGCTGCCCTAGTGTAGACACCGAATCCATGGCGCACGCGATCGGATCTTCCTCCACTGCGGTGTCAGGTTTGACACGCCCAACTTCTACCCCTCCCTTTCTCTCGTTCTACCTACCGTTACTGCACTAAGTAGATGTTCTAGGGTTCATGATTCTATTCAATAGCAAGTACCCGGCTAGATCTATGCTCCTAGTGATCCTATAGTTCTAACAAGAACATGTTGCCCCGCTGCTCTCCATCGTTGCTGTCGGCTGCTGTGATGATGGCGAACTTGCTAAAGTAGACATTGGCATCGTGGAACTCCAGAGGCGGGAGAACATGGTGCTTGCCGCTAATAGGATTGCAGAAGCCAACGAGCAATGGCCAGTTCGTGTCTTTGAAGCTGTGATGAGCGCCACGGAAGGTGCGTGGGATGAGGTTCATCTGTATGATGCTGTGGCGCGCTACGAGGGGCTCAGCGTAGGTGAAGGTCCTGTCAGCGGCACCAGCAAAGAAAGAAGTGAGTGAGCGACCCGTAGGGCCAAGCGGCGATCCCATTGTTGGGAAGAAGGTAGGCACGGAGACCGAGGAGTTTTGTCTCGTTCGCAACTTGAATGTCCTCTTGCAGCGCTTGAATCTTGTCTCCTAGAAGAAGAACCCGAGGAGGTGCACGTGGTGGCCCTCGTCCTTACCCCGACAGAGCTCATGGAGGAAGGCTGGGTCGGTGAAATGGTGTAGCCACCACCGGCATGTCACGGCGAACATGAAGAGATCTTTGATGTTGTCCATGCGAGAGAAGATCTCGATGAGGGGGTCCTTGGGTAGAGCCGCCATGGCATCCATGCTGAAAGAGTAAAAAAGAGCTCACAACAATGACGACACTCGTGACAGTAATCATTCAGCACACTTGGCATGCAATGCAACAAACTCACGCCTGGGAACTGCCAGTGCCCAGGCCAGTGGCAAGCTCATCGCCGTGTTGCTCTCCCTTTCTCCCGCAGCTAGCACTACTCCTAAGGCTTCGTTTGGCAATGAGGGATGAAAACTCACGTGAGAAGGAAAAACCACATCGGGGTTGGGTGATCCCCGCGCGCCCACCTGGTCCCCTTGACAGGCTCCTACCCTATCCCTTCCACTACTCCCCTCCCATGTCTTCTATTTGGCTGTTTCTCAAAAAGGTCTTTTATTTGGCTTGGATGGATTACGGATGGTATTATTGCAACAAGCTAGCACATTCTCCAAAAACAGAGATAGTGGTTATAGAACAATAACTAGGAAAGCAAGACCTATATAGCTTAATGCCAACTAGAGATAGCAGTAATAGAACAGTGAACGTGCCAACTATAGATAGCAATAGACATCAACCATGAAACAAGGAAGTGCAATGCTAAGAAGTAACAGCTTACCCAAACAAAAAAGTAGCTGTGTAAGGTAGTGCAGCGTTGTATCTGATTGCTAAGGATGACTTAACACAAAAGCATACAGTCATAACAAAAAAGCAAAAATACAATCCAGGTAATAAGGAATAGGGAACAATTCACTCATGCTATCTCAAATAATACAGTCATAACACATGTAAGCACTGGTGCCACTTCTTAGCTTCAGAAACAAGAAAAGCAAAAATACATTCAGTTTTCAAGCTACCAAGACAAACTTTATAATTTAGAACCTTTTTCCTCAACCAGCGAGGCCATCAAATAGTAACCTAGAAGGTATTCAAAAATCACATTGCCGCGAGAGCATAGTGAAAGCAAAGCTGAAGTAGCAGTTAATGTCCAAAGTCACACAAATGCAGCATTAAATTGCTACTCCCTATGTGTATATAAATTGCTACTCCATCTCACAGAGCATTAAAATGTTCCTAGCTATGCTTTTTTTTTTGGAAAAACACATCTCATATGAAACCTAAAGAATTAATACCTAACTATGAAAGACACAACTGCAGGCATTGTTTTGGTCACAGATCGTAAATCCACTAAATCACGTATTACAGACAAACACGTTCTGCTGCTACTATTCTACACAAGGAACTGAAAAAATAATGGCAACAGGAAATTAGGAACAATATGCAGGTACAAACATAGCATCACATGCAAGATATCACAAGCAAGAAATGGCATCAAGAAAACTATTCATTGGTCAATAGCACAACAAAGAACTTAGCAACACAACAACAGAGAGTGGAGTGGGAGGGAGACCAAGCCGGACCTAAAAAAGAAAGTGCCCTAGTCGAGATGGTGTTGAGATCTTGGAGTAGATAGCACCGCAGATCCTGATCTTGGAGGAAATAGCAGCACAGATCCTAGGAACACAGTACCATACTAGCAGGTTCAAACATCCCAGTGTCGTACTAGCAGGTTCAAGCAAAACGAGAGGGGGAGAAGGGAATTGAGAGGAGGAGGTCCGCACCTTAGGACCCAAAGTTGCCACCGTCTCCCTCCAAGCCGATAGGAACTGATAACGCCGCCGCCCGTCGCCGCAGTGTACTGAAACCCTAACAAGGGAAATCGGCTGAGGAGAAGGGGAGGGAGGAGGGGATGGGGCCGAGGAGGACTGGGGGAAGCGGAGAACATACCTTTTTCAAGCACGAGCGGTGGCGGAGTCGCGTGCAGTGGGAGAGAGGCTCACGACTCGTAAGTGCGAGTCCCGGCTCGGGTGAAGATGATTCCTTCTCCCTTGGATTGAAGTGGATCGAGCGGGCTTTTCTTCAACCCGGCGGCACCCAAATGCAATTTTGTGCATCCACATGTGTGGAGCCCCCGCGTGGGTCGGGTTCCATCAAAGGTTAGGATCCTCCCACAATCCCCGTCGATCCAAGCCCATCCAAACGAAGCCTAAAGATGTTGCTCACCGTAAACTCCATATCCCCAACACCAAACTAATAATGAAAAACCACAAACCCTAAGGAAGTGTTTAGATTCCTTGTGCGCCGACGGCGTCATGTCACTGGCTAAGGCTAACAATTTGGTAGATGCTCGCCTGTATAGTTTCCCCAGCAAGCTTGCTCGCCTGGGTGAGGAAATTCTTGCCCGTGTAGCCAAGCTAGATCGACATCATGCTACTGCATCGACCTCCACCGTCGCTGGACTGAGGTTCCTAGAATGAATTGAGCTCTACAGTTGTCCGATTAAATTAAGCACGCCAACATCGAATCGATGCCCCCCATCATTGGATCAAGGCTCACCAAATCGATCTCAGTTGTCGCCAGATCGAGCCAAGATGTGAGGTGCGATGAGTAATGGTAATAAAGGAAGCAAACGCCCCCTTGGAAACTTACCTTCTTTGGCCGATGGATGAGGATAGCAATAGCAAAGGAAGAAACACGCTCTAAACCTAACCCTTCTTCTTCAACTCTAGCTAATGAGATCCAACCACTAGCATGCCTTAGATATGGGATTGAGAGAGTAAGAGAGAGAAGACTGAATTGACTTGCGTCCCCTGCCGACGACCGCCGTCGCCGTTGGTTGAAGTTGTCACGCTGGATTTGGAAGAGAGTGAGGGAGGGTGTTCACAAGGGAGAGGAGGTAGTGGCTAGGATTCACGAGAGAGGGTATGTTTTGTTGCCATATTTATAAATGGCTACTCTTGAGATTTCATTTTTATTAACGGTCCTATATAGAACTGAAAGGGGAGAGGAAATCGGTGCATGCGAAAAGACTTTATGAAAAGACTTTATTGCCCACCTCTCCAATCCCTTCACTTAGCACGACCTGTGGTGACCTTGCACATACAAAGTGCACCAAAATAATTCGTCGCAAGGCACACCAATATTAATTGTTAGGTGACCGTTGCAATAGTGGAATGAGGTAGTAGATAAACAACACAGTGAATGAATTCAAACGAACTAGTGCCACTACATAGTGTCATTATACCATGATTTTGCCTGGCTAATCGCTAAACTGAGTAATCAATTGTCATCATAATTAGCATTATGTATCGGTAGTCATAGTCTCCTCCGCCAGCGCCACCGCCACCGCACTCCTCAATATCTGGCGAGGAGCTGCAAGGATTGTTTCTCGTTTAGTCTAGTCGTAAGTTGGCTTCATGGTGACAAAGATAAAAAGAAAAATATTTTGTTTTTATAAAAAAAGATAAAAGATACGAGGACGAATTAGGTTCGAACATAATACAACGACCGTTTTCTGGCAACGGTGCCAGAAAATTTGTTGGTATTTCTTAACATGTACAGAGTTAATCTGCAAGCGTACAGAATTACCGTTGTAACTTAAGTAGTAAGTTTATAGATTAAGCGTGGTGCTTAGGCTATAGATTACCTGTGGATACGGCTGGCCTCCGAATAGATTGTGGTAGTTGGCAAGTGGTGACAGCCTTGTCCATCCTATGTATTCCATCACAATAGATCTAGTTATTGGTCCTGTTCGCTTCTCTTATAATCCATCTTTTTCAGAGCCGGAACAGTGTTTTCTCTCATAACAAATCAGCCGGAACAGTGTTTCGGCTTATTTTTTCAGCGAAGTGAACAGGGCCATTAAAGCGTAGGGCTCGTGGCAGACCTTGTCTAATTAACCTTTCTGGTTGGTAGGCGGGCTGTGCCCATGTCATTAAACACGGATTGAAAATCTATCATTACTATTTGCAATATTGAAAGCTTGCTATTAAAATTGGCAACGTACTTAAATTTACCATTTTGTACGCCTGACTTCCTATGTAGGCGCCTCTATTTTGGTATTGCCCAAACTACCTCTTTCTTCTTCCTCTCAACCGAACAGCCGCACCCTGTGAGCCATGGTTGCCTGCGTCGCCCACCACCTTCGTCCTCCGTGAGCTGCACTCTCCTATGCCATTTTTACTCCACGTGTCTATCCACCCAAATGGGTAGTTGCCCTGCCGCTGTCGCTGCCGTCTTGTGAGAAAGTCATCTGGTCCAGCCACAACGGTGCATCAGCTTGAGCTTGGCGGTCTCTCCCCTACTTCCTCGTTGTCGAGTGATCGAGCTAGGTGTCTTCTACTCTCCATCAGAGCATATATAGGCTCAGGGAGTGGAGCATCCACGAGCTCCCCTTCAGATATGGCGGTGGTGTGGACGGGAGGCACGGATGGTGGCAGCACACCCATGACTCCATGAGTGTGGACGACAGTCAGTGGCAGAGCTAGCCGATTTTCACGCCTAGGGCCACTATGCAAGTGCGTAAAACATCGGCACTGTATCCAGTACCGACATCATTAATGACTACATAACTGTAGATGATATTGTAATTCCACAATTAGATCCACGACATACTTGATAATTCCGTAACATAAAAGTGGTACAAAATATGTAATTAATGATGATTCTGAAAACTGAGGAAGGCAGGCACATAATGATTCTTGGGAATTGCATGAGGATTTTTAGATTGAAGAGTTCAACGCTGAAATAGTTGGGATTTGGGAACGGGGAATTTACTAGTTGTTGCTTAGGGCAGTCCCAACGGTGTATTGATGATGGTTTCTATCCTCATTAAATGACTTGCCACGTAGGCAAAACGCTGATATGGCAACGTATTTAATGAAGAAAGAGAGCAAAAATCATAGAAATGGTTTCTTCATGAAGAAACCAGGTCTACTCTTGACCCAATGCACCAAGAAACCATGAAATTGCCATTGGGGAGAAACCACCAGTTTCTAGCGAGCTCGTGTCGCACTCCCATTGGAGGAAAAGATAGAGTTGGGAGAGAGAAAGAGAAAATAGTTATTACTCATAGAAACCATGGGTTTGAAAGCAGTACTTTTTTGGTGCGGTATCCTATGTTATAGAAACTACTAGTTTCTTTCATTGGGACTGTCCTTACTGCTATGCCTACCTCTGGACACTGTCGTGTGCAGTGTATCACTGTATCAGGCCGGCGGTAGCACCCTGCTGCGCTGTGTGTTGCTCGTGGCGCCACTCCACTCCGTGTTCGTTTGGCTGTGGCTTGTCGTAAATGATCGTAAATTTTCAGCTAGAACAGTATTTTTCTCTCACACAAACCAGCCAGCAATACTTCTTCACAAACCAGCAACGATACGAACCAGCCAACCGAACAGGCTGCGCCCTACCCACATCGTGATGCCGGGTTCGCGGGTCACTTCCTAGCAGCTATTGCCCGTGGCCTCCACCTACAGTAATGCTTTCAGCTAGTTCGCTTGATTTGTAAGTTGTATTTTTTTAGCTAATGAATAATATTTTTCTCTCACAACAAATCAGCCAACATTCTTTTCAGCCACGACTTATTACCCAAACGAACCATGCATTTGATTTGGCACCCAGCCAGCTGCCGAGGCAAAATTCAGCGAATCTTTACCCATCGCCGGCCGTGCCCCGCTCCATTTGTTGTGCCGCTACTGGTCCGTCATGCCTAGGTTCCAACTTCAAGGTAGAGAGGAGAGACGATAGACGGAGAGAGAAGCGGCAAAGGACGGCGCCGACGGAGGAGCCGGCCGACGGAGGAGTCGCGCACATCCGTACGCCGATAGGCAGGAGATGACTCTACGGCTTTGCCTTGCTGGGCTGGCTAGCTGGGAGAAGAGAGATATTGGGCCAAAAAATTAAAGAGAGGTAAGAAGACTTTTTGGGCCACGCCTAGGGCCACAGCCCTAGTGGCAGGAGGCCCATATCCACCCCTGACGATAGTGGCCGCGAGCACAGGGCGAGTGAGGCGTGGAGCACGCTGCACGACGGTGTGGTCGGCTGAGGGCGGGGGTGGCGGCGCCTGGTCTGCGGGGGTGGAGAGCGGCTACATAGCGAGAACAGAGGGCGTGGGCACTGAAAAAAATTGAGTGCAAACTGTATCCACGAGGACTGCATGCATGCATGGCTTGGTTACCTGACACGTGTACCTGGCCTCATGGAAGACAAATATAGCAGTTTGAAGTAGTTCTATATCAAAACATAAAATACATCATGAAAAATAAAGGATGCGGTTTTCCCATATGGAAAGGCTAATTTACCAAACTAATAGATGACGGGTGACGGCCATTATTCACTGTGACAAGCAATCTACACAAAAAAGAGAATTAATTAGTCAAACAAATATGGACTTCCAAATTATGAAATTAGAAGAGAACAGTGCGTACCACTAATTTTTTAGGCAATAACATACATCGGTTTTTCATCTCTTGAAATCCTTTATGATTTTTTTTTTCATTATTTGCTTCTTAATATTTTTTTCTCATTGTAGCATATCATCAAGTTATTGAGCCATTCATCGCCCATTTTATTACGCAAATATGTCTTTATAATGGATATATATGGCTGAAAATGTCCTCTCAACTAAAGCCATTGACACTAGAAGTATCAATGTTAGCTCTATGAGACGATAAACCAATTGATAAGTTGTCCATTTTAGTCTTTTCGATAACTTTTCCAAGCTCAGTGCATCAAAAAAATCTTGAGTTCTAAAACAATTCATAAAGGCTTTAAGTTCATTTGGCAAAATAGTAAGGTCATCGATATCAAAATTCTCAGCATAATTTCAGCAAGCCTCACAAGTTTATCCACATCAAAACTAGAGGAGGAGAGTTCTTTAGGTTAAAAGAAGCCATACACACTAATAATTCTGAACTAATTTCACTAAATCGATGGTAGTAATGCATGTTTGTTACCTTTTGCTAATATAAGTGATGTTTACTACACAAGGTAATGATTTTTCAAACTGCTTTTTTCAAGTGTGGTTACTGATTTCCTTCATGCTCAGTGCTCACAGAATCCTCTCTACCTTGTTCACAATTGGCATGAATCCTCTCTGCCTCGGACAGATCAGAGCCCTTGGAGGAATTTCGGGTCGGTGAAGCGCGCGGCGTTGGCACCAGCGGCACGCCACGGCGAACCTGAAGAATGTTGCCTAGCTACGCGGGAGAAGAAGACCTCGAGTTGAACGACCTTGTGTCCAGCCCTGTTCGGCAGGACTTATTGCTGTTGCAGTTGATTTGTAGAGCTGATTTATTATGAGAAAAAAAACACCCCATGACTGAAAAGTAGGTCACAAACCGCAACGCAACAGAGGTGCCGGCCGGGCGGGCGGCATCCACGGGCCACGGTCCACGCCACCTGCGTGAGTGCATTTGGAGTTGGAAAACACGCCACCGTGCACACAGACACGGTAGATATTCACAAGGCACGTCAGACAAGGCGAACAAAGTAGGCATCTCTCTTCATCCTGTGATGGAGAATCCAATACACTGGCTAGTGCCGTTCACAGGCTCAGTAGCCAGTATCAATCTTAATCTCAGCATAAATATTCCGCGGACTGCGACTACAATGGGATATATACATCTTTGGAAAAAGTTTACTTAGCCCCTCATCTATTAACATGGTCTACTTCACACCCCAAACTATAAAACTGTCTATTTTATCCCCTGAACTTTTTAAAACCGTCTATTTTACCCCCCTGACAGTTTTCGACGTTGGTTTTACTACATTAATAGTGGTTTTGCTATATTGATGGTGGTTTTGTCTTTGTCTTTTTTATTTATTTCTGGTGAATCTTTAAAAAATCATAGTAAATCACAGAAAAAATATAAAATGGAAAATCTAATTTTGTTGGACTCCACATGAGTAGATCTACACAATGAACATATAATATAATATGCTTTAGTACAAAATTTTTACTGTAGTTTTAGATTAATTGGAAAATCCAATTTTGTCTGTAATTAATTGGAACAATTCATAGCTGCAGCTTCTGTGGTCCAATTATGGTGAAATTTTTATGGTAGGCTAATTATTGTATGCTTGAACTATAGTAAAAATTTCGTACTCATTGGACCATGTATAACTTAGTTATAGATAAATTCTAATTAATTACAGACAAAATTAGATTTTCTAATTAATTTAAAGGTACAGCAAAACCTTTGTACTAAAGCATACCACATTATATGTTAACTATGTAGATCTACTCATGTGGAGTACAACAAAATTGGATTTTCCATTTTATGATTTTTCTATGATTTTTCAAAAATTCAGCAAAAATAAATAAAAAAAGAAAAAGATGAAACCACAGGTAGCGTAGCAAACCACCGTTACTGTAGCAAAACCACCGTCGAAAACCGTCCGAGGGGGTAAAATAGACGGTTTTGAAAAATTCAGGGGGTAAAATAAACAATTTTATAGTTTGTGGGTGAAATAGACCATGGTTGATATGTGGAGGGATTAAGTAGACTTTTTATCTTTCGTCTCACGCACAAATAGAGCCGATAAATCATGTGCGAGTGCGAGCTAGCTCCCATGGCGGCAACCAGCCGGAGCAGAGAGGAGCGCTGGAGCCTCGCCGGCAAGACGACGCTCGTCACCGGAGGAAGCAAGGGGATCGGGTAACTTCGTGTGCCCTTAAATTTGGCTTGATCCGCTTCTTTTTTCATCTGAAACAGTGTTTTTCTCTCACAAATTCCCTCAGCATTCCTCTAAACCATCCAAATTTCTCCAGAATTCCTCCGAACATGCCCATACATATCCACGTCCACGCATGCGCGCCTCATGCCTGCCTGCGTACATACGTTCAGTCGCTGGGTTACTCATGGTTCTGAGTTCTGACTGACAGCCGCGCGATCGTGGAGGAGCTTGCGGGGTTAGGGGTGCGCGTGCACACTTGCGCCCGCACCGCCGCCGACCTTGACGACTGCCTGCGCGCGTGGGCGCGTCACGGCGTCCGTCTGCGACGTGTCGGTGCGGGGCGACCGGGAGCGGCTGGTGGCCGCGGCGCGGGCGGAGCTGGGGCCCAAGCTGGACATCCTCGTCAACAACGCCGGGCAGACCATGTTCCGCGGCGCCACGGAGACGGCGCCCGGCGACTACGCGCGCCTCATGGCCACCAACCTCGAGTCCTGCTTCCACCTCGCGCAGCTGGCGCACCCGCTGCTCGTGGAGGCGGGCGGCGCCTCGGTGGTGAACGTGTCCTCCATCGCGGGGCTCGTCGCGTACCCGGCGCTGGCGGTGTACTCGGCGACCAAGGGCGGGCTGAACCAGCTCACGCGCAGCCTCGCCGCCGAGTGGGCCGGCGACGGCGTGCGCGTCAACTGCGTCGCGCCGGGCGGCGTCCGCACGGACATCTCGAGCAACAACGGGTTGAAGCTGGACCCGGAGACGGAGGCGAGGATGGTGGCGGCGGAGGAGGCGCGGGTGCCCATCGGCCGCCTCGGGGAGCCCCAGGAGATCGCGTCCCTCGTCGCGTTCCTCTGCATGCCAGCCGCGTCCTACGTCACCGGGCAGGTCATCTGCGCCGACGGTGGCCGCACCATAGCTGCGTAGGGGGCATACGGCCTTGCTAGCTGTACTACGTACGTGCCGACTCAACAAACAACGGCCCTGCCTTGTATCGACGAAACTGCTCGTATGGTATAAATCTGCTCGTTGTATTTCCATCTTGCCATGATTATTTTCAATTTGTCATACGAAATTAATGGAACCGCTTCATCATGGAATCAAACGACTCGTTGTGTACGGTGTACCCTTCTCTCCCAAGAACTTCATCAGCAAAGTGCGTGCGGGGACGATGGCGACTGGTGATGGCGCGGCGTGCGCATGTCGTGTGAATGGCAAGCGTTACGGGAGCGCGGAGAGCCGGGCTGACAGGCGAAGACGTCCACAATCCGTTAACAATAGCGTTGGATTCCACCTGCCACGAAATCCTATCGGATTGACGGATTCATCATCAACCAAAACACCAGAAAATTTCCTCTCAGGCTCCGTCAAACCGTTTGGCTTTCGGGTGACTCGGAATCGGAATCCGTTGTTGACTCGTTACATTAGTATACTGTATACATATACCTGGGCGCAACAGCAGCCGTGACGCCGCATCTCGCACAGCCAAGCTCGCCGCAGCTCAAGGCGCCGCGCATGCAAGCAATGGACGAAGAACAGGAACCGCCCATGCCGAACGATCTGCAGATCACGTCCGAGACGACGCGGCTCGACCTGGAGCCCCGCCCGCCCGGCGGCGGCGGCCCGCGGCACGAGCTGGTGCTGCGCCTGGCAATGACGGAGTGCCACACGTGGCGCGGGATCGGGGGCCGGAGCGGGCGGGTCCGCCGTCCCAGGCGCATGAGCAGGGAGATATGGCTGCCCCTGGACGACAACCCCTCCTCCTCCGGCGGCGGGCCCTACTACCTGCGGATCGGCGACGACTGCCGCCGCCTCATCGGCCGGGCGATCAAGCACAGCCTCAGGGAGGAGCAGGAGTACCGCTACCTGACCCCGGCTTACTGGGACAAGGCCGTGCCCCGGGGCGTCGAGCGCGCCCTCGACGTGGCCGTGCAGCGCGACGGCGGCGGCGGCGGCGCCACGTTCGAGGTGATCGTTGACATCAGCGTCCGCTTCGAGTTCGTGTACTGCGAGGCCAAGGCGCTGCTGCTGTCGTGCGCCGAGAACGACGGCGGTGACCCGGCCGGGAGGAGCGGGAACGGCGGCGACGGCGAGGCGCCGTCGTGCTCCATCTGCTTCGAGGAGATGTCGCGGGAAGCGGACGAGGTGACGGACCTGCCGGGGTGCACGCACGGCTTCCACCCCTGGTGCATCGCCGCGTGGTTCCACAAGGCGTCGACGTGCCCGGTGTGCCGGCGCGATCAGTTGCAGTATCTCCCGCCAGATTACCGGGATCTCCATGACTCGATGGCCTTTGATCCTGACAGTTTGCCAGACTATTTGTAGTAGTCGTTTGATTCGTTGTCGTATGATTCAGGCATGTGATTTACTACCAACAACCGTGACACTAACTTATATACATCTGATTTGAGTTTGAGGTATCACGTTCAATTCCAATATGATTCAAACAAGAACATGCTACTGTCTGTGTATGATCCTCGCTAGAGCTTCCAGTAGAGGCGAGCGTGGTGGAGGACGCCGGAGACGAGCGCCCAGAAGAGGATCTGGGCGAAGAGGACGTAGAGGAGGATGCCCACCCTGGTGGAGTGCCACACCTTCACGAACACGTGCTTCCTCACCCAGTAAACCTGCAGCAAGTGACGTCGCATCCGAAGCATAAACAACGGAACAGGCCGGTGGGGTCTCCTCCTTTGTTTATTAATAGCCCCGTTCGCTTGTCTTATGAGCCGTACTATTTTAGCGAACGAACATTTGTTTTTCTCTCACAACGAATCAGCGAACTGTTCTTTCAGCCATGGTTTTTCAGCAAAACGAACGGGGTAACTTTTATTTACCAGAGTGTTGTTGGTGCCCTCGTAGTACCACCCGTTGAGGAACCCCTCGAAGATGCCTTCCGCGGTCGTCACGTACACCAGCATCGCGTTCATGCCGATCCACTGCAGCGGCGCGAAGACGTAGCGCAGGCTCAGGATGTCAACCTGCAAACAAGCGTTCTCCGGTTTTTTTCTAAGCAATCTTCATTCAGGCACAGAATGTGCGGAATCGTGGACACGGCATTTACCAGGAAGTAGAGCACGGAGAAGACGATTCCAGCAGCGCCGGCGGTGACGCAGATGTAACTGAATGTGTAGAGCTGCTTGTTAAGTGGGATTGCTGCAAGGAAACGTGTAAAAAAGCTGCTTGTTAAGCGGAATTCAGATGTGCTAATGCTAACTCATATGGAAGATGACACTTCGGTCATCTGTATGCTTTTATCTATACCATGTGAAAAGTGTAGAATGATTCCGAGGACAAGAAGAGCTATGCCCATGGTAACCCACTGCCTCAGCCTGTCTGTATGACTCTGGAATTTCAGAAACAACAACACATGTCATTAAGCGTGTTGCGACCTCTGCTTTCTGACATGACACCATAACAGAGCTGAAAATGAGAGATAATATCACCTTCATATGGACAAGCACATGCCCATAGTGAACACCTATGATCGTACTCAACACCGCAGAAAGTGAGCTGCGGAATCGACAAAAGCAATACTGTTAGCCTGAATTGGTAGCCATTCAGCAGGCCAATACAAGCACATTTACCTTTAACATTGAGTTACCACATACTAATGCTACTGTAGGAACTTAACTCTGAATATGCTACGGTAACAGATGTAGCATGACAGGTACCTTAGTATCCCTTCAGGTTCGAATGGCGCAACACACCATGCTGGGGCATCGTTTCTCAAAGGACCCTCATGTGGGGAATCATCAGTGCAGGCCTGCATGGACCACCATAGTACTACTGAATTAAGCACTGAAAATAACAGTAAGCACCAGCAAAGCTTTGTTTTGTCAGGAAACACAAGCCCTGTGCCTTCTCCATGCTGGTTTCTGGTACATGTGATTGATCCCAAGGATTTTGCGGTCAATGTAACCTACAGCGTTGCAAGGAGGGTCTAGTATCCCCCTTGTACCACACGTCACCTAGACATTAGGGAACACTGCAGATGAGTTGTAGTATTTCACAAAAAAGGAAAAAACAAAGGTAATTAGCTAACTTTCGGAACGCGAGAAATGGAGTCCATCAGCATCAAAGACTGGAGGAACCACGTACTGTTAAAACTTTCCCATAGTTTGGGCTGTCAACATTTCGCACTCTGAATTCCCAATCAGGAGCATAAATACCATAGACAAGGGACAGGTAGATCACTAGAATGCAGCATGCAACAATCCTTGCAAACGCACACACACAACACGTTGTTAGTGTGTCGAAACGAAACCTTTCAGAACTTGAAAGAAAACCAAACCTCGCATACCATTGGGAAAAATACATTCTGAATATAGAGAAGCCTGAGCTTGACTGATCCTGAATCTTTGTATCTTTTGTAACAATCTCTAGAACTGCAACCACCAAATACGCAAGAGCTATCCTCTGCAGGAGCAAGAACCAAATTACTTTGAATAGCACGCATCCCCATTTTTTTTCAGGCTCAGAGATGAGGAAAAAATTACATTCAGATTCGTACCTGGAGGATTCCTCCCCATCTTACGTGCTTCATGTCGACTCCATAAGTCAGTTCGTCCGGAGCATGGGAGTAACCGCCTGAACACAAAACACGTTCACCAATTGCTAATCAGCTTTGTTGCACGAGCCTATAGACTTGCAAAACACATTTCATTCACGATTCGAAGCGCAGGCGTATATATACAGCAGAATAACCTTGCAACAGGATGCCCCAGAACAGCAGCTTCAGTGTTCTTATGACTACCCTTCTCCGGAGAGAGTCACTTACCGCGACGGTGAGGCCGCGGAAGACGTCGAGGGAAGCAACCCGCCTGCTCCGGCGAGGCGCCTTCTCGTTGGCGTAGGCCTCATCCGTGCCCGGACCGCCGCGACGGGCGGGGTCCTCCTCCGCGACGTCGCCGTGCGCCTTGAGCTCAACCACCTTTTTGCTGCTCCCGTCCATGGACGCTCGTGCAAGTAGCCAAAACCTGCGTGACGCAGACGGGGGGTCACGGGTGTATGGATAAGAGATGGGAGGAGGATTCCGATTCCTTGAAGCAATCGCTGCTCGCCTACGACTAGGAATGTTGCTGCTCGTGTGGGTTCTCAGTTCTCACTCTCACACGGCGAATGATTGAACCCACTGGGCACTTGGGCAGTGACAGGCTGACAATCTGACCGGCGGGGGACCGACCGACCGACCGAACGTGCCTCGGACTGTTTTTCTCTTCTTTTGGAAGGTTGCTCGGCTAAGGACGATTCTGACGTCGTTTTCCGATGGATGGATGCGACAGATTTGGGGATTGAGAGAAGCTTGGGTTTGTTTGGTTGCTTTGCTGGATGAGCTTGACCCCATCTTAGGAGTCCCTCCGTTCCCTAGTAGACAGACACTTCAGCGAATAGATCGGACAAAGATTATTCCGGCTTGTCTATTTATGAACCTGAATTTTCGCCCCTGTTCATATCTGCTGCTGCTCCATGTGTCCAGAATCTTTTCAAGTTTTGCTTGATGTTATGACACCACACCAGTAAGCCATGTGAATTGATATGTTATTTTTTTTCTTGTAATAACACGAAGGGATAAACAGAACTAACCATGCGAGATAGCATGGTGTAGAAACAAACGAATGAGCAAAGCAAACAAACAAACTCGGCCGCGGCAGCAGCAGCAGCGACAAACTAGCAAAAAGGCTAGGCTAGTTCAGTCACTCACTCACTCACGCAGCGCTACTTCTGAACCGAACCGGAAGACGAGCCCAAACAACGCAGCAACGCATGCGTGGCTACTGCGAGGAGGAGGAGGCGGTGATCTTGGCAACGGCCTGCGCGGAGATGGGCGGGAGGCTGAGCGAGCAGAGGCTCTCCCAGGACGCGGTCACGTCGTCCTCCTGGCCGCTCGCGGCGGCATCCTTGGCGAAGGCCGCGTGCATCGACGCCACCACGCCGCGGGCGGCCTCCCTCGCCTCCGGAAGCCGGTCGTTCAGCAGCTCCGCCGCCACCTGCAGCAGGGCCGACATCCCGAACTCCTTCATCGCCTCGATGTCCTGTGTGCCAAACAAAGGAAGCTGTGTGAGTCAAGAACTGTGGCGCGTCGCGGGCTATGCTCAGCTGCTGGCGTGGCGTGGGCGCGTGGCGTACCATCCGGGCGGCGCAGTGGGAGATGGCGACGGCGGCCTTGGCCCTGACCCTGAGGTTGGCGTGGTGGACGTACGCCTTGAGCTTCTTCAGCAGCGGCAGCGGCGGCATCGACGCCGCCATCGCGCGCATCGCCTTCTCGGCCTCCTCGCACACGAACCGCTTGTCCTGGGACGCCTTCAGCAGGAGCTGGAGCAGCTGCGAACGGAGACGAGCTCAGTCAGTCAGCAGCTGCGAACTGGGATCTGTAACTGTCCCCTTGAGGGTAGGGGTGCTAGTGCGAGGGCGACACGACACGTACCAGCTTGTCGAAGGCGATATCGGAGACGGAGGCGAGGAGGTTGCCGAAGGAGCTGAAGATGTCGGCGCAGGCCATGATGGACGTCTTGAGCACCGCGCTGCGGGGGCTCTTCATCGTCTTCACGACCGCCAGCACCACCTTCTCTCTGCCGCAAGATCAGCCACGCGAATTAAAACGAGTGACAAAAAAGTTTCCGAAATCGAAATCGGACGAGAATGTAAACAGCACCAAATCGAACTCACAGGATCGGGTTCAGCAGCGTGGGGTGGTGGATCGCGAGGCGGCGCGCGTCGTTGAGCGCCTCGCAGGTCCTGACCCAGTCCTTGGAGTCCAGGTCCGCGACCAGCCCCACGGCCTTGGCCTTGGGGCTGGCCGCCGCCGCCAGCTCCTCTGACGGGATGTACTCGACGGCCTGCTCCGCCGCCGCGGCCGTGGCCCTGGGTGCCGCGTTCTCGTCGTTCCCCTTCTTATTCTTGCCGCCGCTCCCGGGCGAGGCGACCTTGACGGCGGCGGCGGGGACGCCCACCTTAGCCACCTTCTTGGTCCGCTCCTCGACGGCGACGGGCATCGTGTTGTCGAGCGCGCGGAGGGCCATGGGTCGCTGTCACTGGTCGCGCTCGCTCGCCAGAGTCGGACTCGCAGGCGGATGCGGTTGTTGGAATGGTGCTGGAGGATGGGCGGCGGCGGCGATTGATGATGCTAGTGGAGAATGGGGGAATGGAAGAAGATGAGGCGGAGTTGGAAATTTTAAATGCGGAGGGTGGGGAAGGGGCGGCTGTGTCTAACGGCTATAAAATGTTTAAACTCGCGTGGTGAACGTTGGGAGCTTGTGATTGTGATGCTGCTGCCTTTCTACCGTTGCCATAAATTCTGGTAAATAAACGATTTCAAAATAATGCCGTTGCCATAAATTCTGGTAGATAAAATAAACGATTTTAAAATAAAAGAAAAACAAGCAAAAGTACAAGATTGAGTTATGGCCCATGAGTTCTGCAGTTTTTGGTCTATTTGAATTCATGCCTAGCGCTGCTGAACCGCTGAAAAAGTAAAGACATGAACAGTCACGAAAGTTCCTGTTAGGCCCTGTTTGGATTCATGCCTAGCGTTGATGAAAAACTTTTCATACCTCCATTCCTCTTAATGAAAAAAAAATGTTCTTCCCTCTCAATCAATGGGGGGAAAACGTGCCAAATGTGCCGTAACAACACGGTGGCGGAAGATGAACAGTGACGAAACTTCAGAATTTTGGTAACAGCCTATTGTGTCGCGTTTGGGTAGATGACGATGATCAGGTACACGTGTACCAAAACCTCGAGGTCTCCTATAACTTGAAATACCGTGTTGCCCATTCCTCCTCTTGCGTAGATGGAAGATGACATCCCTTGACATTTACCTAAAGTACAATCATACGCCTAGAGCACAAGTGGCACTTAGGGCCTCTTTGGAGGGCTCCGGCGGCTCCGGAACCCCCAATCCCTAGCTCCTCCGGCTCCTCACTGTCTGCTACAGGCCGCCCAGTGGTGCAAAGGGCATGGGCAGGCGGAGCCGGAGCCATGCGGAGCTGAGCCAAACGAGTCCTTACCACCTCTGTAAGACATTGTACAGTCAACACATAACCCTAATTCCAATTTTCATGGACTCCATGAACTGAGCGAAATTGGAACCTAACAAAACTGTCCGCAGCTTATATATGTACAAAGGGAGGGTGTGTCCTCAGTCAAGCAGTGCTCCATCGGTGTGCAGCATTCGGCTTGTTCGGGAGGCCGTAAACGATCGTGGATTATTTACTGCTGGCTGGTTTGGTGTAAGAGAAAAACACTGTTCCCGGCTGAAAATTTACGATCGTTTACGAGCAAGCGAACAGGCTGTTGTTGGCACGAGAAATCCACCAGGTGTTCAGAGTAGTAGCCGATTGTTGGAGTTCCCTGTAACCTTCCTCTAAGAACTTGCCATTCTTGATCAGGCCACGCGCAGCAAATCCCATGAGCTCAGAAGGATCCACGTGACGCTGGAACCAGTGAGGAACAGCAACATTGTAAGAGGTTGATGCACTTGGGGCTGGAGACGCGCTTCGTTCCACTTCCAGGTGCGGTTCTGGCTCGGCTTCCTTTGACGGCACTTGGACAGCTGAAGGTTCTGATGACAACATGGAACTCCCTATGCCAAACCCTTCCCAATCAACCTGCTGCCACAGTCGGTATCCATCATCACTCACGTTGTGGTTTTGGAGCTCAGATCTCTGCTCTGCAGCCAGTCTGTCAACTTCGACCTTGAGTTCCTGCAATCGCTGCCCAATTCTTTCTGTTGCTTTGTCGTACAAGATCCCTCTAGAGATATGTTGGGTGTCATCACAGTTGTCAATGAGCAGGTCATCAAAGCTGATTGGGTCACCCACAACCACAATCACCTTGAAATTCAAGTAAATGATTTAGCAAATATTTTATGACAGCATTTGATGAGTCGTGTAGGTTAGGGGCACACACCCTTTTTCCTGCTCTGGGGATGCGTTTTCCAACAGGCATTATATCCTGCATCCCAGTATGGACAAAGGGTATTACAACTGGAAGGCTGTCAGCATCCATTACCAATCTGGTAAAACAAGAGGGAATCAAACTAATTAAAACACAAAACTGATCAATAAGTAAGAACCTTAAAACACAAGGCTATAATGTATATGTCTAAACAGAGTGCAGGTTTTGCTATGAGGACAGAAGCAAACTGATGGTGATCTGTGGTCCAGTATTCTTTAGAAAAAGGACAGTATAGGAGGGAAATAATTTTCTAACCTTCCAACACCTCTCTTGGCAGGAGCAATGGTTTTCCCTCCATCCCTTGAACGGCTTCCTTCAGGAAATATATGAACCCATCCACCACTGTTAAGCTTTGAAAGTGCCATATCCATTCCCTGAACAAAGAAAAAAAAAGGCAACAAGTGAAGAGCGAATCCAGTGATGCATCCAATTCAATGGTCCAAATGTAATCAATCATACTCCATGATTTTAGATCAGAAAAAAGATGACTTATGATATTCAAAGCATGAAGGAATTATAACATTGTATGATTGCATAAATGAGAAGAGGGCAAAAGGAAGTGCGTGAACCCATGCAGCAGGGAATACCAATATATTAATACCTTATTAGGGTTCACTATAGTACCTTAACTACCAGAGACTTCTCATCTAATTACTAAACCAAGGAATTATCTAAGAATAATTCTCAAATCCACATATGCTAATTGTTTAAAAAATAGCACACCTCTGCCTGTTGCAATTTCCCTATTCAAAATGTAGCAAAGCCTGGTGTTGAATTTTATTATGTATTGCCACCGTTATTCCCCAGAAGTATAGCAGGAAAAAATGACAAGTGAAGGCACATAAGAGTATCTCTGCCCTTTGCAAATCCCAAGACGACACTACTCACTAAATTAAAATGAGAGAATTATTTATTTGGCACTGAAACAAACCAGTGTTTCGTATTTGGCACTCGAAAATTTGAACTTTCTTATCTGGCATCAAGTTGAAATTTCCTTTCGTAAATGGCACTACCGTCCGTTTTCATCGGTCATCTGTTGGTTGACTGGTTCGACCGTGTCAGTTTTTTCTCTGTATGTCCAATGTATCCGTCTGCTAGATACGAAACCTGAAATTTGGCCGAGCCCCCGTAATCCCAGATCCCGGACCTTCTTCCCCGGCTCTGTGCCACTGTGCGAGGCTCTCCTCCGCCGCGGCGCGCCGCGCCTCGTACAGGCGCTCGTGCGCGGACCTCCTCCTGCCGCCGCGGTGCCCCGGCGCCCCACCCCTCCCCTTCGCGGGTGACGGAGACGGAGATGGTGACGATGCGCTCGGCTTCGCCGCCGCGGTTGGCGCAGTTGGAGCAGCGTGGTGGGAATGCTGCTGCAGGTGGTGGGTGGTCTTGCCGCCGTCCGACGTGCTGCGGTGGAGCAGGTCCTTGAGGAACCCGCCCCAGCGGCGGGATCCCCGGGAGGACGAGGACGACGTGGAGGAAGCAGAGGAGGCGGTGGACGAGGACGAGGACGAGCGCGACACCGCGGGGGTCGCCGCCGCCGGATGCTGCGCCTCGTCGGCGAACTCGGCCTCCGGCACGGGTTGTGCAGGCGCGTGCGACGCGGTCCGCCAGTGTGTGCGGAACGGGGACATCGAGCGCGCCTTCCGGCGCAGGGAGCGGCTCCGGACGCGGCCGCGGTCGTCGGCAGCCTCCTCCTCCACCCGCTCGGCGTCAGCGCGCCGCGCGTCCGCGGCGGCGTGGGGGAAGTCCAGCAGCAAGGCCGGGTCCGGGTGCGGCTGCAGCAGCGCGGCGGACGGGGCGGATCTGGCTGTTGTGGAAGAGCTCGTCGGCGGAGGACATGGCGGCGGCGGAGGGCGACGGGAAGCGCGAGGAGAAGTCGAAGTCGAGGACGCCGGGGATGGTGTCCTTGCCGCCGCCGCCGGGGCTGGTCGGCGCGCTGAAGAAGAAGTGGGACGGGGACGGGTACGGGTCCCGGTCACGGGTGGGGCTGGATGGCGCGCTGACGAAGGGCGTGGAGCAGGCGTGCTCATGTAGGCCATGCTCACCTTCGCGCGGCCATGGCGGAGCGGAGCTCCAGGCGCGTGCGCTCGCCGTTGCCATGGCCAGCCGGGGGCGAGGCCGACCACCATCTGCGCGACAGTAGCGCCCCCGGCCCCTGCGCGCAAGACCGGCGGCGGCTCAACAGCTCGCTCGCGCGCTTGCCCGGCAGCAGCGTGGCGGCCTGCTCGCGCGCGCTCGCCGGCCATGGTGCGCTGCCTTCTCGTCGGCGCCGTCCATACGAAAATACTTGAATTTCCCTATTTGGCATCGTGGGTTTCTACTATAAACAAGGGTATTCGTGTCTTTTTGCCAGCCACTTAACACCGTTATTGTCCTAAATGGACGGCAGTGCCATTTACGAAAGGAAATTTCAACTTGATGCCAGATAAGAAAGTTCAAATTTTCGAGTGCCAAATACGAAACACTGGTTTGTTTCAGTGCCAAATAAATAATTCCCCCAATTAAAATACTGATGCTTTCACAATATGAATTACGCGGATAAATCGGTTCATCAACATTAAAAAGTTTAGACCATACAGTCAAATTCTTGGTAACAATAAGATGGATACCTTTTGGTAGATGCCTTCACCACGAGAAACAGGTAACACCTTAACAGACCTGAAGAATGTAGACAAAACTGGATTTGTAAAGCAACGATCAGTCGCACACAGTGTCCATCTCAGCTTTTGTGCTTCCAGCATAACAGATGGTGGTAGAAGGGAGGCAATTACAAATGGATCATCCATTGCTGCCACATGATTGCTGACCTGAAAACGAAAATTACAAAGATAAAAAATTACATGACTAGGAGCATAGCTGAAAACCTTTAGATTTACTAGCTACATCCCTACGATACGCATAAGAGTAATGTGTTGCAATAAAGATATTCCATACCGTTAGAAGAGCCTTGCCTTTAGGTCTCCCTTGTAATGCCTAATGAAGCTTCTCTGCACCATAAACCTGCACATCTTCAGAGTTTAGAAAAAGCGAAACAACTAGACCAGAGTACTCAAATGTTCTCTTGTTAACTAGGATACCTGAACAGAGTTAAGGCCATGCATAAAAACATAGCATGCACTGCCAATAAGAGGAACAGCCAATGCTTGAAGCGACCAGAAAATAACAGAGTCTTCAATCCCATTAACTTCTTTGCCCACTGATAAATAACAAAGAACTCATCAGTACAATCTCCTTTTATTTTTATCATGAGATCATAATCGAAGCTTAGAACATAAGTTGTAGCAACCAGATTTTGCGTAGTTGCAGTTCCAATAGTCGAGACCGATACTAAATGTTAAAAGAAGCTGTACACATTTATGTCCAGCGACCATTACAATACTGAAGTGGGCACACTAGCGTCAAGACGATCCAACAGTTGCGATATCAACTCACAGGTGCAAAACTGCCGCACACCACATTGAACCACTTATCTATACCTCTCTTTCTGTAGAATCTCAAAGCACTGGACGAAGGCTTCGCCGCCGCCTCAGGAGATGTCTCCGTCGATGTGGAGCTCCGATCCGAGCCCCGGTCCCTCTGCAGCAGGGCCCGAACGCGATCCGACCACCGCCGGACCGCCTCAGTGGCGACACGGCCGTCCGCCCGCAGCCACAGCGACCGGTGGTCCACGGGCGCCACGCGGAACCTGTTGCGGATCTGCGTCCCCACCACCCGCGCGCGCTCCGCCCACGGAGCCCCGCCGCCGGCCGCCATTGGGGGCTAGGGTTAGGGTTCGAGTACGGCTCCAGCACTGGAGGCTAGCTGGGTTTAGCTGCTGACCTTCCAGAGGCGTCGTGAAGATATTATTTTAGAGCTTCGAGCTTGCGATTGCTGCTGCGTGAAATCGAATTAGGCGAAATTTTAATCGCGGTCTTGGGGAGGAAGGAAGAAAGCGCGGGAGGGAAAGGTGGTGGGACCCAGGTGCAGAGGACGAGAGTCACCGGAAAATATGAGGGTGGGTCCAGCCTGATGCAATAGTTGGGCCCGGTGACAGTGAGAGGATGGAGCCGAGCTGTGATTGGATAAGGACTACTAGTAGCTCACAAAAGCGTGTCCCAGGAGCTGATGGTGGCTCTTCATCTAGAAACATCCGAATGCATCCAAAACGGCCTAGGAATGCAAGAGATTTTTGCAATCATGCACTTCGACAAAGTTGGTGATCAGATGCCCAAACAGCAGAATAGATTGGGGGCATATGGATTCCTAAATTCTGAGCAATAATCACTCTGTTCGCTTGTTGGTTTCAGTCAGCCCAAATCAGTCAACCAACAGTGTTTTTCTCTCACAATAAACCAGCACCAGCCAGCCCAGAAACCAACCAGCGAACAGGCCGAATAAGTTCACACATACGGACATATCCAGCTGCAAAATGCAGGGGGAAACAATATCACACCACGTTACAGAATAATTTGAACTGAATACATGCGACTCTGAGGTGACAAAATTAGGGCATGGAATCATGCAAAATTATGCAAGTTGAGCTCAATTCCGAAGCGATATGGTCCCAATCAGATCAGAATCTGAAGTCACGGTTACTTTATCGTCATCCACGATGTTAGATGTGCTTATCAATCCACCATACCTCGTGCTCGAATTATCTGAAGAGGAAGTGAAGTATAACGATTTTAGACGTTGCCATTACAACTATACAAGAAAAAGGATTTATTGGGTGTGATGCTTTTACCTAAATTCCACCGGAGCCCGGTGGTTGTGGTGATAGCTGACGGTCCACCCATGGGAATCAAACCACAATGAGGACCTTCAACCGATTTCTCAACATGGATCTCGTGAGAGTGTGTCTTGGGGAGCAGAAAGATTGAACAGTCATCTGATAGGAGGAGGATCTGATGTTTGAAAAGCGGTACAATACATTGATGTTCCCCCATCTCATGATCGAACCTTCCACCGAGTGCACCAAGAACAAGAATACACAAGCTGCAGTTAGAGAAGTCAGAGTAAAATTTGTTAAGCTGACATTGCATAGCATAGTTATAAAGGTTAATTGGATCTATGCGATTATAATTTTATCGTTTCTGAAACACACCATTACTATTTAAGAAACTATGCCACTGCCATTATAACTTTACAGATGTTTGAGATACGCCATTATGTACGCTTGAAGATGACTTGGGCCCACTGACAGACGTATGAAGAGCACTCTATATCCGTATGGACAAAATTGCCCCCCTTCCTCTTCTCTCTCACAATCACTGACACATGAGGCCCACTCGTCAGCCTTGCACACCTTCTCTCTGTGTTGTCTTCTTCGTCTCCGGTCACCTGTTGGCAGTGGGCGCGCGACTCCGCCACCCACACGCTCGCCTGGCTGCAGTGCAGCAGCGGCGTGGTGGCCCACCTGCGCCCTCGCCAGCGGCAACCCACCCACGCGCAAGCCCGACGGCAGCAGCAGCTCGCCAGCGCGTGCGCTCGCCGGCAATTGCGCGACTGCCTCCTTGTCCGGTGGCGTCACAGCAGCGCACAGCCTCGCCCGACGAGGCAGCCCCCGCGCTCTCACCCGGCGGCAGCGCAGCGGCCCACCCGCGTGCACTTGCCGGCCATGGTGCGGTCGCCTGCTCGTCGGTGGCGGCGCAGCAGAGTGCACGCGCTCGCCCCGCGACGGCTCGGCTGGACTGACGCGACAGCCCGCCCGCGCCCGTCAGGGGCACAACATCTCCTGGCGACCATGGACAGGGGCAGCCAAATCCACAGCACGGTGATGCCGGCTCGAACTGGAGTGCGCGAGGGAGAGGAAAGGGTCGTGGAGCTGGTGGTGGTGGTGGCTGGGGCTACGCGACAGGCCGGTGGTGGGGAAATGAACGATGGTCGTGAAGCTCTACTACACGGCCATGGCGGTCGTGACTGCGCTCACGGACAGAGGGCGAGGGAGGCGATGGGGAGCGGCGAGGGCGAGCAAGAGGGAGAGCACAAGTGAGTGAGGGCGCTGGAGCTGGGGCACGGAACAGCAGCCGAGGCCGAGCTCCTCGACGGCTGCGTTGGACATCGGCAGCTCAGGGGAGAGGAAGGGGATGACATGGGAAAGGAAGGGGATGACACATTGGGCCCACCTGTAAGTGAGATAGAGTAGAGGGGTATTTTAGTCTATATGAAATACAAAACTGTCCATACACCTGCACATGGGCCCGAAGACGCGACATACGTATATAATGACATGTATCGGCTTTCGTAAGAATTATAATGGCACTGGCATAGTTTCGCGAATAGTAATGGTGTGTTTCAAAAACAGCAGAGTTATAATGGCACAGATCCAATTAATCCTAGTTATAATGGATGTTTTTCTAATCAATATAAATAGACTACATTAGACTTCTCTGGGATAGGGAGATTGCTTGTGATAAATGATACACATTTGTGCAAGTCAGTTGTGTCCTGATCATGCGATTCATCAACTATGTTGGTGCTCTGCACTCAATCAAAGAAGACTATCAATAAGTCATGAAAGATTCCAGTCCCAGTCAACAAAAGAACTTCCAGTATGAAGGCAGTATCAAGGGTGCAGGAACGGGAGGCAGAATCTTAAAAGCAGCGTGTGCACACTCAGTTTACCAATGGCTCCTGTGAATTTTCTCCAAAGGCAGTAAATCGGAAACAAAATACAGGGGATATCAAAGTGCCTAATTTCTTAGCCCATGAGCTTCCCAAGGATATTCAAAGTACATGAATAACGGAGGTGCAGTATTCAAAGTACAATCAACAAATGAAACAATAGAGCATTATGTTTGCATGTCTTATATACTTCTTTCTCCAGATACAGATTCTCTGGACAAGAATCTAAAACAAAACAAGACATATTATTCCAGATTAGGAAGTTTGGACAGTTGATATGCCTAACTTATGCAAGTAATTTCAGCATTTCTCTTTCACTGCACATACTACTATAATTAATAAAGCAATCTTAACAAACACCTCAATTACAAACGTAGGTCATCTAGGCCATTGACACAGTCCTAAATGTGACATTTTGACTTGTGATTTGTAAGAACATATGTAATTTCAATAAAAAATATATGCTATATATATATATATATTTTTAAATGTAGGAGTGGAGAGAGCCCTGGCCTTTGGAGAAGTCTTAAATATTGCTACCTGCTTGAACCAACTCACAACCTCATGGAGCAGCACTATAACCTGCCTCCTGTGACCAGCCAGCCACATAACCTTCCCACAATGCAATGGTATTTTCAATAAAGTATCTAGGAGTACTAATTCTATGTTCTAATAAAGTATCTAGGAGTACTAATTCTATGTTCTCAATCTACACAATCATTGACATATTGATGGTTAAACTGAATATCTGACAAACAGAGGTTCTACAACAACTTGCATTTGAAACCAGAGGGAGCAGAGATCAAGGTCTGATATACAGTCTGTTATTGCCAAAAGCAGCAGCCCAGGAGAACTTCCAATGATGTCAAAAAAAAAAAAGGAGAACTTCCAAACATATTCACGTGGACCCAGATGGCAAAACTTTGATAGCATTATACATGTGCACTCGAAACTGTCCTTGACAGTTGTTAAATGTAGGAGGACTATATGGTTCATGTACGAGCTACCAAGCATTAGCCTGTCATTTTCATCCATGAATGCTAAATATTAAAAAGACAAGAGTTACCAAATTGGAATAATACTCCTTCACTTCTGGCCTTATTGAGTCCATGTCCCCTTTAATTACATCTGGCTTGTACCTGCAAGAAGATAAGATACATTAAATTAAAACTGCCCTGAATCCTTCCAAACTGTACCAACAAACCAAACTGTATACATCTCATGCCAACTAATACAGGCATGGTAATTTGGTAAACCAACCAACCATGCTCCTTTAGTTGACAGAATATTCCCAGATACACAATATCTTCAGCTGACTAATACTGATTGGATTAACATTTTATTTTGAATCTGAGAAGAAATGCATAGAGGTTTCTCAAACTTATGGCAAACTACCAAAGCCAAAAGAGTGGCCCATAAAGACGTTCTGAGACACATATATAGCATGAGAAAACAAGCATAATTCTTAACATCACTAGAAATTTTCGTTGAACTGAAAGAGCAAGTTGCTTGTCTCCTACTCCTTATCAGAGGAAGGACGCACAAAAAAAAAGGACCTTCTATAGCAACATATAGCAACTACAGCACAATGGGGAGGGCGTCTTCAATTTTATCAAGAGTGAAAACAGCAACAGCTAAACCATTTATTCCAAAGAAGTGGCAAGGCAGATGCTGCACGCAATAAACATATTTCCGAATCAACGCAACTGGAAACTGGATTAGGCAAGGCCCTTGGCGCCATGCGAGCAGCTCCGTCGCTCTCGCGGCGCATCCGCGCACAAGGAGACAACTACAACAGGATACATCGTTGTTTCTGGTGCATTCCATCGAGCACAATAGGAACAATCCAGTCGACCTGAATTTAAAGAAGGCAGACGTGTCATATCATGTGTGTTTGGATATTAATAAAAAAATAAATTACAGAATTCATCGGTAATTCGTGAGACGAATTTATTAAGCCTAATTAATCTATTATTAGCACATATATTACTGTAGTACCACATTATCAAATCATGAACTAATTAGGCTTAAAAGATTCGTCTCGTAAATTAGTTACAAACTATACAATTAGTTATTTTTTAATCTATATTTAATATTCTATGTATGTGTCTAAACATTCGATGGAATAGGAACTTTTGGCGAAGCAGGCTCAAAAGTTTCTCCTTTTTTCTTCGAGAACGACGAACGTGGAACGAGAAGTCAGAGTCCGCTTTTTCCTGCCCCGTCGCTTCGAAGGCGTGTTACGTTTCGTTGGTCTGACGTGGCAGTGGTTTTCCCAATCATTTTTTGTTAATTTAAATGGGAGAAATGAGAGAGATTCTCAAACACTTTGAAGATTATCTCCAACGATGAGAAACCAAAATACAAGATGTATTTCACGTTTAGGTAGTATTACAGACAAAGATTTTAATATCTTTTTTTTTTTGGTCTTATCTAATAACAAGACCCAAAAGAGAACTCTTTCAGCAAATGGGTCTGCTGGAGAGAGGATACTCAGATTTAGCTTGTACCTCTCCTAGCATCCAAAATATGTCTCCTGTATAGGTACTCTGTTGGAGACCGATACAGTACTATTGGAGACCCATTTTGCGTTTGGGTGTCCTTATTATAGGTCATTTATTGGAGACAGTATAAATTTTTATTTATGAGAAACAAACTGAAAATATTTGGGGGACAAGAGATATCACAAAAATATATTACTCAGTCTGTTTTAGATCATAAGTCATTCTCAATCTGTTTTAGATTGTAAGTCATTCTAGAAAAAAAAAGCTAAAATAACTTACAATCTAAAATAGACTGAGTAATATATTTCAACTTGAAAAGTGAGAGTACATAGTTCTATATATGTAGCAATCCACAAACATGGGCAAAGCTAGCACCACTACATCCACAAACGTGAATAGCACCACTATAATAGCTGGAACGACTTGAATAGTGAGAGTACAAGAAATGAAAAGTTTTCGGATGCGTGCACACTACCTCCACAAATATGGGCAAAGCATTGTTAGTGATTGAATAAAATTCTATTTTGAATATTATCTATTGGAAACATGATTTCTTTTATTTTTTTTATTACGTAGTTTCTATATGACTTGGCAAGTATATAAATTATCTCATAGTTTTTGGGTGGGGACTGTTCTAAGGGAATTGAAAGCGGGAATTTTACACTAGTTTAGTTAGGAAGTAATTGAAAAGAGGGAATGATAGTTTGAATGTAAAAGTTTATAGATCTTTTGTTTGTTTCGTAGAAATGAGAGTTTTAGGGGAAGAGGAATGAGAGTTTAGAGAGCCAACTTACACCGCTTCCTAGGGCTAGAGCAGGGGTGGCAATTGTATATTTAATAAAAGATAAATACATCACCACCTCCATCGTGAATTATCAAAAAAAATTCCATTCAAAAGCCCTCACACCAAACTTCTTATTAGCCAACAACGTATAACAAAAATTCTTTGTATGTGTAATTGTCATGCACCTTCATACCGTATTGCACTTTTTGTCATATAGTATAAACAGGTCACTGTCATATATATTTGTTTACAAAGATCCGAGCTTACACGATCCAGTAGATTATAACAAAATCTGCGCCGTACCGTGTGGTGCTTGGATGTGTGAAATGACAGCAAGAGAAATAACTTTAAACGAAGCGAGCCTAGACAGATGAGAAACGTGGTGTCATTGTCAACATGATAAGCCCTTTTACTTGGCAGTTGGCACTAGCACGATCTATGGCCCGATGCCCCACCTTCGTGCTTGTCAGCCCAAGCATGGCACTCAATGATACTACTAGTCTTCGGTTGCTCATCGATTTGTATAGTTTTTATTGCACCAAAATTTACTCGCGTGCTTCATAGCTATTCCAGAGGATTTTGTGGACAGGAATGTCTAGTTACTAGAATTTGTCTTTTCCAAAAGTAAGCTTCATAGCTATTCCAGAGGATTTTGTGGACAGGAATGTCTAGTTACTAGAATTTGTCTTTTCCAAAAGTAAAAAAAGGCTACACATTTCTATGGATACATATTTTATTAAGGGTCCGTTTGGATTCTTGGAATTAAATTCATTCTAATAATTACAATTTAGACATAAATTAATTAAGCTAATATAGTTGTATATAGAATATATTTATATATTTATTGTTAGGCATACAAGGGACATATTTATATGTTGTATTTCTATTTTAGGGAAATGAGTTGAAAAATATGCTATAAGTTGGAGAGTAGAATTATATCATGGTGATCTATAGAATCTATTTTCATCTTCCACCCTATAAATTTGAGATAGGCTTATTTGTGAGTTTGAAAAAGTTATGGAATATCAAATTCCAGGCCAAATGGTCTAATCTATCAAGTAAATTTCAATTCCTCTAAAACAAAGAGATCCAAACGACACCTAAGAGAAAGTAGAGTATTAAGTTACACAGTTCTCATGGTAAAGCATGGCCAGATAGAGAACCCAGCTACAGCCGCAGTTAAGTTTACTTGATATTACAAGATGAATTACTACTCATGACACAGAAGAAACATCCAGATACATACAGCTTTGATAGTGTTAATTGAAAAGGGACAATCTTCCACAAATATGGTGCAAATTACCCTCGGTTTGATTTGGGAAAAAGTTCCAAACTGTTCCCTCTCCACGAACAAACTCTAGCTAGCTCACCAAAAGTCACCAACTATACTATAATAAATTTTCTTCTTCTCACCAGTAATGTACGTACACCCCCCTAAGGATCAAACTATCTTCCAAAAAAAAAACCCACAAAAAGAAGACTAATTCCGTTCTTGATCGGCCGTTGCGATCCCACCCATCACAAGCGGCGGTTCATAAGGCCACACACAACCACCAGGCCCAGGGCGAGCAGATGATCCGTCCCCGAGCCCACCGTCAGCGCCAGCACGTCCTCCCCCAGCACAACCCCGGCCGACGTCCGCTTCCGCCCGACGGCCGCCACGATCGCACCGTCGTCTGCGCTGCGGATCCTGTAGTCCGATTTGCGCGAGCACCCCTCGAGCTTGTACGTTCTCCCGCTGCCTTGCATCCTCACGACGGCGCCGCAGCCGTCCTTCCATGTCTTGTGCACTCTGAACCACGGCCTCGCCTCTTCTTCTCCGTCGTCGGAGCACCGGCAAACCTCCCATCTCCTAAACATACAAAAGCTCTGCATGCGTAACAATGGCGACAGAGCTTTTAGTTTAAACAATGGCGATTGTCGGACACAGTAACTTCGTTGTGTAGCTAATTAACCGGAACCTACCTTTCTTTGGATCCTGATGAGGTTGCTGCCGGCGCGGTCCATGAAGAACACCTCACGGCCGCCCCGGCAGCCGTAGTTGTCGACGCGGTAGGCGACGCGGCCGTCGGCGCCGTACACGGTGCAGCCGTTGCCGTTGAACACCAGCGACTTCATCCACACCGTGTACACTGCTGCTGCCTGCTTCTGCTCGCCCTGCGACTGCCAGCTTTGGCACTCGTCATCATCGTCGACGGAGGAACGAGCTGACGACAAACCTGCAGGCCATGGCTTGATCTTTGCCATTGTGGACGGGGTGGAGGAGCTGACTACTACTTGCTCCACCTCCGATCCCTTGGTAGCTAATAGCTATAGCTTGCTCAAATCATGCATATGGTGAAGATCGATGATGAGCTAGAATGGTACGCAAGTGGCTAGGTCTCTCGTGTGTATATTTATATATGTGTTTGTGATGTTCAGTTTTTCCACTTTCAGAGACATAGATTAAAAATTACTAAATCCGTTTTAAATGATAGTTCGTTTGACTTTTTTTATTTTAAGTTTGACCACTCGTTTTATTCAAAAATTTATGCTAAACATCATTTCTTTTGTCGTGACTTGCTTTATTAACAAAAGTTTTCCAAGAATAACTTAAATTTGACCATGTTTGCATAATTTTTTTTAATAAAACGAGCGATCAAATTTAGGGTAAAAAAAGTTAAACAAATTATAATTTAGAACGGACGGAGTAGCTGTGTAGCTGGGTACTTAATCGTACTCGTCATACGCGTCATGCGATATGATATAAGTATATATTAGTGTTATATATACCAATTCTAGTTGATAAGTAGCTAGCGAGCTTTAATTTATATGCAGGAGTCAGCTCTATGGTAGAGGCTGGGGACCTTTTTCATTCGCTTAGTGAGATATAGTATTTTCCATTTTTCTAAAAAAAAGGAGTCAGCACTATGATCAACTTAATAGTCACGTTTACCAAGTGTAGCTGGAGTTTCTACTGATAATCTAACAATTCTAATAAGACCATTATTTTTCTTTCAACTCCCCGTAGCTTAGTCTGTGGGGAGCAGCGCTACTCGCGCTTTGTAGTGACTGTTTGCTTCTTGTACTTATTATAATATAAAGCTGGGCAACCAGATCTTTTTTTTAAAAAGATAATCTAACAATGCCACAGTAGGTCTGTAGGTGACAGAAATTCAGGGCCCGTTTGGTTCGAGGGATTAAAGTTTAATTCCTGTCACATCAGATGTTTTGGACACTGATTTACAACATTAAACATTGACTAATTATAAAACTAATTGTACAGATTGAGACTAATTTGCGAGACAAATCTATTAAGCCTAATTAGTCTATAATTTGACAATACGGTGCTATAGTAAACATGTGCTAATCATAGATTAATTAGGTTTAATAGATTTATCTTGCTAATTAGTCTACTGTGCAATTAGTTTTATAATTAGCTTATTTTTAGTTCTCCTAGTTAGTATCCGAACGTCCGATGAGACACGCACAGAACTTCAGGTGTGGGTTGTCCATAGCAAGCATGCCAAAGAGCCCAAGACGTTCTAGATAGTCCCTGGGTGCATGGTACTGGATGGCTTTAGATGAACACAGTTTGATTAATTTGTGGATGCATGCTTCTTGTGCGTTCTGAAAGGATCGGAGTAAGGTATGCGCAATATGAATGCATACCTTACACACTTAAAATGAATTAGCTATGAGCATTTTGAAAATAATCCATTTTTATTTTGTAAAAAAATTTCAAAACCACCTTTGAATCCGGTTAGATGGCTAAATTTGTCCAGTATTAATAGCTTGATGGTCAAAGATTTCTGGTTTTAGAGTTGTACATAGTTAAGAAAAACAAATTCGGATAATAATTGGATGGCCATAATAGACTTCTCCCTTGTTATAATGAGCAAAGGTCTACTTTCTTGCCCCTGTTTTTCTTTTTCTTTGATTTGAAGCGTTTCCTGCTTTTCGGGAACTGCATTTTTCTCTGCTCTTGGAATAAAATGGATACGTGTATGTGGAATATTGAATTTGCTACCTAAAATAGCTTCCATCAAGCGCCGAGATAATATAATCTACAGAAATGCTATACAACACATATGTTTTAACATAAAAAATACATGGATTTTTTCTCTTACCAATCGGTGGGTACCAGGTGAGCGCCTCGGGCCTGGTGCAGGGCGTCGCACAGTGCAGTGACTCGGCAGCAGTTCCGATGTATACCTGGCGCGCAGTGACTCGGAACGGATCCGGCTCTAGGTATCTGTGATTTATCCTTCCATAGAAAAAAAAATATTTCTTGTGATCTATGTATCTGTAATCTTGTGATTTGTGATTGTGTAGAGGTAGAAGAAGGCTGGAGGTAGAAGAAGGATGAAGGCTGTTGGATCTTAATTCTATGGTGAAAAAAATTCATGTGTTGAAACTGTATAAAACACATGGTCGTTGAGTAGACAAACTAAAATCTAATAAGATGATTCGCCAGCTTAAACAACGGATTATTTCTAGCAGAAATTGGTAGACCTGTACGTGCTTGCATTTTATCAGCAACAGCTACCAAACATGGTCATAATAATGCACATGTAGCTGTACCGGATACGATCGATGGAAGACTTCTCAAATTTTATTTTGCACGAATATTATCTCCTGGGCGTGAAACCCATGCTTGCATTAAAATTTGTACAAGGCAGAAGGAATCTTTAGGGGGATTGAATATCAGCATATATATATACGGCGCTGAGATTGAATAATGCATAAGTAGCCAAAGATTTTGACTGAATCATCCCTTCTATATTCTCTCCAAAGTATTTATGTCTCCAAGCTTCTCTTGCAAATAAAATAAAATGAAAAGAAGACGACATCTCAACCTTTGAATCAGGCAAATAAATAGTACAATTGTGCAATTGTGCATAATAAAATATGTGCAATTGTGCATTTCCACGTCTATGATATCTCCGGCTTATAGCAGTGTTTCAGCCTTCTTCAGATTACAACAATTTATATAGTTCTATATTTTTTTGCCAATCCTGCAATCCAAACTTAATCTTATCTTGTTTTAAAAAAATGTTTGAAGGCAGCAGTGATATCCCAAGGAAAATAAGCTTTTCACTATCAGTTTCAACCTATGGCAGTGATATCTCAACCATATGGCCATGTTCGCTTCGCTGAAAAGCCATGCTAAAAAGTACTATTTGTTGATTTGTTGTGAGAGAAAACACTGTACCATGGCTGATTTGTCATGAGAGAAAAACACTATAACTTTCCAACATCTATGACTTTTATTTTGATTATTTGGCCATCTGACATAGTGATAGTAACATTGTTCATAAATTTTACATATCCCTCTTATAGTTTATGTAACTACAAAAGAGATATGTAAATTTTGTGAGCAATTTTACTACCACTTCATCGGATGAAGAAATAACCAAAATAAAAATTGTAGATCTTGATGAGTTCTACGACTTTTATGTTCATGATTTTTTCAGCTGAAATCATTTAATATTTTAAAATGACGTTTGAAGTTGCTATTTTTTGAAATTTAAAATTTAAATAGATAAAACACAGTCACATGAAAAGATGGACAAAATAATAGCTATAACAACACAATAAACTGACAGAGCATGATTTTAGAAAATTTTAGGAAAAATATTATCAAATTTGAAGTTAGTATAGGGGAGAAAGACTAGTTACAAGTTTTAGTCAGAGATTAAAAAGAGAAATCAGAGTTCTTCAACAATTTCAAAATTAAATTTTAAACAATATTTTGAAGTACTAAATGATTTCAAATGAAAAAGTTGTAAACAATAAAGTTTCATAACTTTTTGAGATCTACAACTTTTATTTTGATCATTTCTACATCCGAGGTCGTTTGAAAAATTCAAATTTTAGTGCTTAAATTTTACTATTCCACGTCTATTTATAGGGACGGCTCAATATTGAGCCGCCCTTATAAATCCAATTTGCAGGGCGGCTGAATATAGAGTCGCTCCTACAAATAGAGCCATTTATAGGGTCGGATGATAACACCAGCAGCCTCTATACATGGATTTATAGGGACGGCTCGTTTGGGCACTATTTGTAGGGGCGGCTATAAAAAAAGGGCGTTGCTACAAATCCTTTTTGTAGTAGTGAGCTAAGATAAATAAACAAAATACCCGCATCCGCCATGGCCGCCGTGGCACTCGAGCTCGCCACCGTCGAGTTGGTTCACCATCTTCCTCCTTTCTCTCGCGCCTTAGCTCGAGTAACTCTAGACCTCGCTAGTGGCATGACAGAGATCCGCCTTTCGCCGCCGTCTAGCCGGAACAGCGTGAGCACCGCTGTGCTCCGTGCACCGCCGCATGGCCATGCACGTGGCCAAGCTCACCGACGCCACCTTGAACCCTCACCTGCACCGTGTAGCTTCGCTAGGTCACCAAGATGGAGTAGCCATCCTCGCCTGAGTGTGTCATAGGCGGAGATGGCCGGCGTACCGCCGCCAGACCTCCGCTGTCCGCCATGGCCTCCGTCGAGCTTGCTCTAGCGAGCCACCGAGCGAACTAAGACTACCAGTCGATGCGCGGGGGTGAGGAGAGTACAGTGGTGAAGACGCTATCGCCGAAGACCTCGTCGTCGATGAGTTCTCACCGGTCAGTGTCATCCTCTGTTTTGGACTCGCTGACGAGTGGGTCCCCATTGACCGCGGGCCCCAACTATCAGTCGGATATGATGTGATTTTCTGAATTTATTTCACAGATTTGAATGCATGTTTTAAAAATTCATATCTCAAGCTAGGAGTGTCTAATTTTGGTGAACCAAATTTTATTGGGTTCCTCATAAAGTGTAGTATTTGATAAAAATATGAGATACACTATTTCTGGTATTTTCCTAGGAGAATAAAATATAGCTAGATAAATGCTTTTTAATTGGTTTCTATCTTGTAAATTGCATAACTTGAGCTAGGAAGGTGATAAAATTGTGATCTCAATTTTGCTGATCTTGTGTTGACATGCTCTAGCTAGAAAAAATATTAAACCTATAGTAAGCATACTTTGAATATGATCTTCATATTTAATCCTAATTAATTGCTAGTTTCTAGTAAAATTAATTAGGGTAAAAGTACATAACATATGATCATGCAAATTTTTACACAATATTCTTATGCTTGGAGGAATGTATGAAAAATATTAAATCTGTTGCTTGACACTTTTTACTAGGCTAAACTATTTTTGCTAAAACAATCCTATGTATGATTTTTATAAAGGTAGTTATATTTATCCAAATGGTATAAAATTTGTACAGTAGACTATTAAGGTCATTTGTGGGCTACTGTAATTTTCTCAGAATTTATCAAGTACTGAAAATATTTGTCCTCTAAATCATCTTATTATCTAAGGAAATTAATAAATAGATATAAATAATTTAGTTATGTTTAACCATGATGTTTTCTGTGATGCTTGTGATGCATATGATCTGTTGATGTTATTAGTTAGGCTTAAAAGCATTTGGTTGTATGCAACTGGTTAATTATTGCTTTATAATTCAACTAGATGGCTGCATATATAGTTTCAGTTGTGATGATAATTTCATGATGATAATGGTCTTTTTTTTATAAAAATTATTAATAACAAAGTTATAGATAACTTATTTATCTACCTTGTGTTAAATTTTCGTAGTCATAGGCCTTACAGTTTAAGAATTTTGGCTGTTAGAAGTCTGTTGTCCGAAATGCTTGCTCTCTAGATAGATTTGAATGATTGAATTGTTTGACTTAGATAACCGCTGAATCAAATTAAGATGATTAAAATAAAGTTGTAAGAAATTTCATAACATTTCCATAATGTCCATAATCATATTATTTTGTTGTGTATAACTCTAGTTATGGTCAAAACAAATGGCTGTTGTCTTGTAGTCCAGAAAATGATTACATAAGTGTTTGTTTAGTTATTAGAGAAGAGATAAGCACCTACTCAGTAAAATAAGATACAACTTGTTATTACTTGATGCAAAGCCGTTGAAAACATTTGGGAGGATGCATTCATCACATCATATCATATTATACATGTCACTATGTATGCATTCGTGATATCTTATTTCATTCTTATGCATATAGGATCGTCCGAAGAAATAACTCTGTTTGAGTCAATGAAGAAGAAGAGGAGGATCAGCAGGAGATGCCTCAGGCCACAGCTCTAGGAGAAGAGGAGCAAACTCTCAAAGATCTCCCTGAGTGCTTGGATCATCGGCCAATCTCTTTCCTCAAAGGCAAGCCCTAGAGCATTCTAAGTCTTATGTTTTACAAAATATCACTTGAGTCATTTATGTTTGATGCATTAGGTTATAAGAGTTGATTGGAAACACTTGATGCATAGAACTACCTTGTCTAGTTACATATACCTTTAACCCTGTGTAGGTCTAGAACCGAATATATGCTTAGCCATGCTTAGACCCATAGAAGTCGGGTGATTTTCTATCACCTGCGAGATATAGGTGGATACCGAGTCATGGTTGGCTATATTTTCTATCGTGGAAAAGAACTATGGGGTAATGTAAATGGAGGCCGGGTGGAGTCTATGTGTAGGTGGACTCATATGATTCCGTCTATGCCGGTTAAGGACCATACCGTTGTTGGTGCTTTTAACAAGATTGAACGTATGCCTATCACTTAGCTGGCCGGATAACTCATTCCGACCACGAAGTCAAGTAGCTCAACTCATGTCGGACCCTATTATATAAAAGTGTGCACTCTAGATGGTAGTAAGGATGTGCGGGGAGCCAGACATGAGCCCATAGGCTGGGTAGTCCTGATCGTCATGGCAGCTAGTTATCCCTGATTGTGCGGCACTGGTCAAACCCACGAAATGTGTACCTGAGTTGTACCAAAGATGACCCAAGGTGACCGTTGATCTGATCTGCCTAGGTTTGTGTTAGGAATAAATTCCTAGCTGGTTGAAATCAATTCAAATCGTAGTCTCTCCCGGACAGTGAGAAACTTGGCTAGTACCAACATCGTAGTAACCGTGTTATAGAATTTGATGATTCGGATGAACATGGAATTACTACATTGGCTATGGTTACTATTGTATGCTACTAAATGATATACCACATGTTTGGCATAGGTTAGTTGCTAATCTAGAGATGAATAGCTATAATTAACTTGATGACCGAAGTATAATTGTACAACTGAATTAGTCGCTTTTTATGCAAAATGTTGTCAAGCTACCTTCACTTATAAAGCCTTGCATAATCCTTGGAGTCACCTTATTTTTGGTTTATGATGGTTAAATCTAGCTGAGTACCTTCTCATACTCAGGGTTTTATTACCATTGTTGTAGATGGTATAGTTTATCATGGCTATTGCAAGAACTGCTTCTGTCCCGCCATGGACGAGGAGTGAGCCTTGGGCAGGCATCTCTCATTAATCCTTCTTATATACTTTTGTTGGAGTGTGATCACAAGTTGGCACTGTATTTGAATTATGATGGCAAATGTTAGTTCCAAACTTTAATTTGCTTCCACTACTATTGGCTGAACTTGGTTTGTAATAACCTTAATTCGTACTCTGATGAATGAACTGTATTTATGAACCTTATGTTACATGTGATATGTATGTTGAATCATGTACGACCTTGGTTGTATGTTGATGGTTAATCGAGACCCATCGTGGTACTCGATGGACTGCCGGGTTCATATGGGCTCAAGTATGACAGTGCGACCGCTTACGGGCTGTTATTGTACTTGTGCTTTTATAAATTGGTCGGTTCTGCTACATTATTCCCCCTGTTGCAGGTGACCAAGGGATGGTAGGCGGCTTTTGTGTGAAAACCTTCTGGTGGGCTCAGCGAGGATTTCCTTACATTGCTGACGTAGAGTTTATACAAAATTTTCACAAAATGTTTTGCAAGGAAAAAGACTTACAACTTGTTATCATTCCATGTATATAAATGTTCCTCATGTTAGCGCTTAAACTTGACGTTATATACATTTTCGCTGAAAACTCTGATAACATTGTTATATTCCACTGTTATAATCAATAGAGGTAATATTATGCTACTGTAATAAAGTGATGTAAGAAATGGCTTAAGAATGTTGTAAGCTTTATTCTCTCATTTATGATCCTAATGGAAAAATGTGGATTTTTGAGTTCTCCCTTAGGGGTGTGCTCGATGGAACAACATGATTTAGTGCACTCTCTTGGGTACTTAGTGTCTAATGCAGGACAAGTATCCTTGAGAGGGCATTAGATTAGGCGGTTCTCCCACAAATGCTGAGTTGCCGGTGACGTTGATTGAAGAAAAGATTCCCATCTAGTTTGCCATAGAATCAGCACGCACATCCCCTACCTAGTGCGCCACTATCAATGAAATCTGGTTGGCAGTCTACTGAGAGGTATGCCCATGGTAGTAGATGAATCTATGGAGATATGCGAGATATGAACTAGATGATAATACAAGCACTGAGACATAAGATTTAGACAGGTTTGGCCGTTAGTATGACGTAATACCTACGTCTTATGTTCTGATGTATTGCATTAAGATATGTGGAGATGCCCACTATGGGACCTCTGCCTCTCCTTATATACTCTGGAGGGGTAGGGTTATATGGAAAATATCCTATTTGGTATGATATAATAAATCATATCTTCTTGTAGCCTTGCGGTGCATGCCTTGATCTTGTGGGTTGAGCCACCTTTGGGGCGCAGCCCATGTCTTGTCTTGTGGGTACCGGAGGTATATCCCCCATAGGAGGGGAGCAGGCCCATTGCCTTATTATGCCCTATCGTTGCGCTAGGCCTAGGAATAGGGTGTCCGAACAGACATGCCCGGACGAAGCACACACCGAGAAGTAAAGTCCTTTGTATAATTATTTAAGGAGAAAAAAATCATGGATGGTCCTCTAAGTTGCTGAGAGGTATCATCTAGGTTCCTCTACTCTTAAAATGCTATTTCTAGGTCTATAAACTTGGCTTTGGGTTTCATCTAGGTCCAAACTGGTCATAACCCGCTCTGAATGCTGACGTGGCATGCTGACTGTACTGGGGGCCCAAATGTTAGGTCGAGTATAACTTTATTTTATTTTTATTTGTTTTTCCTGCATTGATTCAGACTCCCCATCCGCCATCTATCGTCGCGCTATTGTTCCAAGTTCTGTCCGCACGCAGCACGCCCGCCGTCGATGGCCTACGCAAGGGCAACCACACCCAAGGTGGAGAGGCAGCGAGGCCCTAGGCCCTAGCGGTAGCTCTGCTATGCACTACGCTACTACCGACGTGCGCTCATTGCGCCACTCATTGCAGGCAGCCATGACACTCGCCGTAGCCACGCTGCACGCTGCGCGCCAGGCTATAGCCATGGAGGAGGATTTATGGGTGGGGGATGTTCTCGGTAGCAACCCACATCCATGACGGCTTCGAGCAGCTAGTCAATCTTGCCGATGGAGGATAGCAGATCGTGCACTCGTGGTCGTACCCATTAGGCAGTAGGTCGATCTCATCGATGGAGGACATGGAGTCGTCCTCGTTGGCAGCAGAGGTCGGCGGAGGAGGCCAAGTTGGAGCGGTACGGTCTCTATTGATGGGGAGGAAAGCTAAGGTCGGTGAGTGCCTCAATCTCATCCCCATCGCTGTCGACAGCATCACTTCGATCTTGTCCCGCACCAAGCACAAGCTGCATGCCACAGGGCTGCTATAGCCATTCACCCACACCACCATGGCGCCCGTGTGCGCATCGTTGCTAGCGCCGGCACCCATGATGCCTCTGAGTTACCATCTGTAGCTCGCAACTGCTCCCATGGTGCCTATGTCCTCATCCTCGTCATCCTCCGACTGGTCCTTGGAGTCGTCGAGCCGCCAGTGTGGGGCAGCGTGGTGGGGCTGGCGTGGGGTGGTGGTGTGCCTAGCGCTTCTATTGGACTATGAGAGGTTGAAGAAGAGAGGAAAAGTGATTAACAGCTGTGTCCCACATGTCAGGTGCATAGACTAAGATTCGTTTGGACTCACATAAGACCCAAAGCCAAGTTAATGGACCTAGAAATAGCATTTTCATAGTAGAGGGACCAAAATAACACCTGGTGCCAAGTTGAAGGACCGGCCATGAATTTTCCTCTTATTTAAGAGAAAAACAATCATATAAGTTCAAGTGTGTGCACTAAAAAATATGTATATTTGTTACCATCTGATTTTGCCGACACATAGGTACAACATTAGAATTTGATGACCATATAGGATGCAAGAAGATTCATCCACCAAAAAGAGGGGAATGATCCTCAGATAGTCAGATTGGTGGGTAAAAGGATCCAAGGTGTCATCCTATCGCTCATTGGTGGTCGTGAAAAAGAGAAGGGGAAGGCTCGCCTGGCCGTGTGGCCGCCGCCAGCCACCATGATGGCCCAGGGCTAACCGTTGCTAAATCAAGCTGCTGTTGACTCTAGTGACAAGCTTGAACCGACCATGGCGGCTAGGACTTTTGACCTGCTCGAGGTGTTGAGCCTCCGTCTTCATCCCTACTAGTGAGTCTGCATTCTCTCTGCTGGTTTTCCTTCTGCCATGGCTCTGCTAGGACTTTCTTTTGCTTCAGGACTTAAGGTTCAGGAAGACATTGGCCATTCACTAGGCTTGCCTATCTCCCTTCCTATGCTAGATTCTTCTTCCTTTGCTCTAGTTGTGGCTTTTGGTAGATGCAGGTTCCGTCCTGACTCTGCTTCGATGAGCTCCATCCTTCAGGCCACCATTGGGGGCTCATCTTTGCACTTTCATGTTTCGCTCCTCTCCAACCGCACTTTCAAGTTCTTCGTCTACTCCAAGAAAGTTGGATTCTACATTTCTAACTTGCGTTCCTTCTCCTGCCAGTGCTACTCCCTCACTTTCCATCTTTGGGGGCATGGCGGTCCCAACTGGCATAGGGAGTTCGAGCTTTTCCTTGAGGAGGAAGCACGTTCTTGGCAGCCTACCACTAAACCTCGAGCTTCTGTGTTCACGAGGTTGAACAAGTCCTTTGTGGATGTAGTGAGAACCACTACAACCATTAATCCCCTGCTTTCTGGCACTAATAGCATCCCCCCTAGGTGCTCGTTCTTAGGTCCCTAGCCAGGATCGATGATCAATTTTTAGTCGTCTTAGCTGAGATCGACGATTGGTTTTCAGTCATCTTCAACCTCCGTCTGGGGCTGGTGATCTTGGTGCCTAGACTAGAGTTCATGTTCATGGCACCTCAATAGTGCAATCTTCTAGGGATTGCTTTGGGGATAGGTCCCTGGCTCCCTTCTGTCAGCAAAGCTTGTTGGTATATTTAACGCACACAGATAAATCTGTAAGCGCACGGATACTACTGTAACTTTTACCTAGAGGTATTCCAAGTATCGTATCTATAGGAAAACATGTGAGACTAACTATGGTCTAACTTAACTAAGGGTAGCAACAAGGTTATGATAAATAGAAGCGTAGAGAGGATAACTAAAGTTCTCTAGTTCTGACTTGGGTAAGCTTATGTCTTCTACTATTCAACTAGGGACATTACTAGGGAAAGACACCAGCAGAGGATGCTTTTCTTTGCAACTGCGTCCTACTTGCGCCTATAGAGGGGGAGAGGTGGACTATAAAGGATCAACGAAGCTATATAGTATAGGCTATATAAAACTTATGTCACTCATGCGATCTACCATCTTCTAGAATGCAGGGTACATCCACGATTAACCCAAGTCTAAACACCATGCTTACACTTACGATTAATACTCTACTCCCTCTAGAACAGGAATAAAGCACTCAAAAGAGTCATGATCCTGATAAATAATATAAACAAGATGCTTACTCGAATTAGAAGTTGATTACTAGAGATATCTCGAAGGCAAGCTCAAGTAGAACTTGGATCCACCAAGGTACAAGCCGTAGAGAGAGCACCGATAGGCTGGCACCTCCTCCAAACTCTTCCCTCACTCTCTATCTCACTATTTCTATTCATAAGACTAGATCCTTTAGAGGACTAATATTCTCTTGATAGCTGGCTCTGATCCTGATGAGGAGAATATGAATTAGGGTTTTAGATGGCTCCAAGGAAGATGGAAGGGGCTGGTGTATATAGGCCGAAGCGTCCAACATGAGCCCTTAGATTAAACCGACTTAAAGGACGACGTAGATGCAACCTAGGAGGATGTTGAGAACTGACATAGCAACGGGAGGCTAACATGGGGGCCCATAGGTTAGGCGGTCTCTTGGTGGGGCTGACCGACCCACATGTTAGAGACACAGGCTTCGCTTTGGTGATTCACCTTCTAGAGTCTTCTAGAGTCTTTCCACGTCGATTATGCGACAAAATTCCATAATTTCCTTTGACGAATAGGTCCCCTTGATGGTTTTCTGGATAAACCCTGCTGAAAACATAGATTCACCAAAACTCATGGAATTTATTAGTTTAAACCCCTACACCTATGTTTGATGATGGAATTAAGTATAAATACAGGTTATGTTGATGGTTTATAATTGATGTTAGTGGTCGTCAATAATTGCCTGTCTCTGGGCCATTATAGGGCAAAATGCAGTAAGCCAATCAGGTGCCGCTCTTGTTTTGAATGGGGACACGCCGTAGTAAATTGCTGTTTGGGGAAGCTGGTCAAACCACGATAGTTTACCGACAATAGTAAAAAGGCCATGGCTCCCTTTGGTTGGTTCAACCAGGCGGCGACCGAGCCATCCTCGTCGAGCCCACCGGTTTTTGCCTCCTTCACCGAAATGGCTCGATCTCTTTTTGATTTCCCTTCATGGGCTGCTAGGGGAGTTGTGCCTGAGTTTAATGTTGCACACCCAACCAAGCCCATTGTTGTTCATACTAAGGCAGCTCGTGACCCTCTTTCACTCTCCATCTCTGTCGATAGAATATTGTCGGCAGTCCTTCGAGGGGTATCCTATGAAGGTAGATTGATCGATAGAGAAGCGTGTGATTAAGAACAAGAAGGCAACAGAGACACATGAGTTAGACAGGTTTAGGCCGTCAGTATGACATAATATCTTACTCCTATGGTCTGTTGGTTTATATTAGCTATCGTATGATATTGCGTGAGTTTGGAGGGGGTCCCTGCCCGCCTTATATAGTCCGAGGAGTAGGGTTACAAGTCGGTTAGATCTGAGAGATAACCGGAAAGTAATAACTGATTACAGTAATCTTAGGATCATATATATCCTAATAGATCTCATAGTATCTTCAGGATATCTTCCCGGTATCTTGCGGGAGGCGCCGAGCAGAATCATGCCCCGCAAGGCTTCGTCTTGAGGGCTGGGCCGCCTCTGGGGGCGTAGCCCATGTGATCTGCCGTGAATATCCGGGGTTGTACCCCCCACAATCTCACTTGACCCTTCCTCTTCCCCTGCTCACCCCTCGGTGGGCACTCCTAAAAACCCCACCACCGAGCTACAGTACTCTCCTCCACCACACCAATGTAGCTCCTCATCTTTGCTGATGATGGCGTACCAGCGCGCTGACCCCTGACCCTTCATCCCCGAGGGCTTCTAGTGGAATGACATTCCTAATAGGCGGTTCATGAGAAGGGTAGTGGCTCCGATGAGGCCACCGACCACCAATGAAGACCTAGCAATCGTCACCTTCGATCCTCTACCGGGTAATCAGCTTAACTTCATTGTGGTTAGAAACATTGTTAGAGAATTCTTAGAGGGTCGTGGTGTTAATCATCGTGCTGTCCTACCCTATCATCTAGGCCAAGCGTAGGTGTGTTTTGTCCATGCTTATGACCGGGATAATATGGTTAGGTTGAGTTCGATGCAGTTTGGGAATATTCAAATCTCCTTTGCCAAGCACAATGAGGGTAGAAATTGGAGGCGGTTTTTTAATGATGATTGTTGGATGATGCTCTTGGGCTTCCCAGAGGATTACAAGTTGAAAAGGCACATACAAAATGCCATTAGTGATTTTGGCAAAGTCATCCTGTGGGAGGAAAGTGATAGCTTCCTTGGGAGGATCATGGTCAGGGCTAGGGTCACTAGTATTCAAGAAGTGCCACAGTTCATAGCCTACTCTGACTCTATGGATCTGAATGGGGACTCCTAGACCATCCAATGTGAGGTCATGTAGCATCACCCTCTAGATTAGGGACCACCTATGGAAGACCCTGTGCCAGATGAACTAGAATTGGACAATGTGGTGCCCTTTGATTTCTTTGGGTTAGGTCAGCCAGTGGTACAACAGGGGCAGAATGATCAACAGGACAATGAAGAAGTGCAGCATGATGAAAGGTCCTAAATGGCTAGAGGGGGTTGAATAGCCTATAAAAAGTTCTACAAATACACTAGAGCAAGAGGTTAGTACACTAAATGGCGAAATGCAATTTTGCTCTATCTCTACAAGGGTTGTAAGCCACCTATTCAATAATTCTAGTTGCTATGATCACTAGACACAAACAATGGCCATGTCACTACTCACTAAGAGCTCTCAACAAGTCTACACTAAAGAGCTCCACTAGGTGATACTAAACTAGCAAGCAAGAGAAGCTCTCAAAACTAATTACACTAAAGAGCGTGACAACTAGTTTGCAAGGAATGTAAAAGATTGAGTATGGTGATTATACCGCCACATCGAGAAATGAACCAATCACAAGATGAAGACAATCCAATCACCGGGAGAAATCCAATCACACAAGAGACATAAGATTTTTCTTCTGAGGTTCACGTGCTTGCCGACACGCTAGTCCCTGTTGTGTGGACCAACACTTGGTGGTTCAGCAGCTAAGAGGTGTTGCACAAACCTCGTCCACACAATTCGACACCGCAAGAACCTACCCACAAGTGAGGTAGCTCAATGACATGAGCAATTTACTAGAGTTACCTTTGGTGCTCCACCGGAAAAGGCACAAGACCCCTCACAAGCAATCGATCGAGCCCAGAGACAATCACCAACTCTGCTCAATGATTCTCTAATCACTGGGTTGTCTAGGTGTCAGCAAACACCAAGAGTAACAAGCTCACAACCAGCCCAAATCACCCAACTAGTGCCACAAGATGATGAAACTCAATGCAATACATTAGAGGCTCTCCAATCTCACTCAAGATGATGAAATCAAGTAAACAAGTGAGTAGTGTGTTGCTAAGCTTCCAAAGGGTGTGCACAAGTGTATGAGGTTCCAAGAGAGTGGCCAAGACCGACCACACCCTCTATTTATAGCCACACAAGCAAATAGAGCCATTGTACCCCATGGAGCTATCTGCACGGGAGCACCGAACATGGCGGAGGCGGTGCCCCAACAGTCACTTTCCAACATCTAGAAAACTAGTCGTTGGTCACTGGTCATGGCATGCTGGTGGCACCGCCCTAGGGGTGACGGTGACCATCCCATCCAAGTCCCTAAAACTGGCCCTCTCTGGAAAATAGGGCGGTGCCCCCCCACACCCATGGCGGTGCCCCCCTCGATTGCCTCAACTCTCTGCCGAAAAGTGACGGTGGCACCGGACACCCTATGGCAATGCACTGCCGTGCCAGTGGTGGTATACACTGATAGGGGCGGTGACCACCCCAAAACTGCTGCTCTCGGCCATGGTTACCCGATCACCGGACAGGCCATGGCGGTGCACCGCCCCTGCCATGGCGGTGACCACCCCGAGGCAAAAACCTCCGTTAACTGCATTCATGATTCTCGATTCGATCCACACGCAGTCTAACACTCCTTTGTAAGCGTTGCTAACCCTCAAAATATTTTTCAAAAACATGTTAGAGTCAAGTTAACATTTCTCAAAAATATTTTCAATAAATATTTTCGCTTGCTCTCTGATGTGCACTAGGCCTAAATGCAATGCATGAAGTTCAACACCTAATGGCACTAGATGACCGAATTGTCTAGTTAAGAATCCCTCTTAACAGTATGACCATCTACCATAAACGTGATCACACTCTCTATAGTATCTTGATCATCAAAACAAAACCCCTAATTATACCTTTGCCTTGATCTCCATAGGGTTTTGTTTTTCTCTTTCTTCTTTTCTAAGTTGAGCACTTGATCATCATCACGTGTGGCCATCTCATCATTTCATATGATCAACATCACCATTTGAGTGCCACCATACTTCACAACTTGGATTACACCAACCTAGCTCATATGATAATTCATGATAAAGGTTAGTGCATAGGTTTCATCAATTATCCAAAACCAAACTAGGGCTTTTCTCAGAAATTGAATGGCAATGAGGACATGCAGCAGAATCAGGAGCAACAGGGTGCTCAGGAGCAGCAAGGTGATCAGGGGCAGGACCAACTTCTGATGCAGCAACCCAATCCCTAGGATCCTTGGCCTGCTTGGCCTAATGAACTCCCAGTCCAGCAGCAGGCCTAGTAGCAGCCAGTACAAGACCTGAACGATCTACCTGTTCAAATGGACGTTGACCTCAATGAGCCAGCGATGTTTGACCCTCTGGAGGTCATCATACACCCAATCAACCCTCCACCCATGGATTTTTTGGGGCAATTTCTTATTTCTCTTTCTTATTTGGTCCTCGTTTAAAGTTGTTTTTCTTCCTTGGCCCTGAAACAAAATTTCTTACCTATTTGGCCTCACTCGAAGTTTCATTTTTCAATCTGGCCTTACCGTCATCTCCCGCCTCTAACACCGTTAAGTGGCACATGAAATGACCAAACTGCCCTTGAGACATTATGAGAAACCAAAGGTCACCCAGGCAGCGTAACAACATAATTTTGAGCACTTTGAATCTAATTTTCATAACATAAAAATTTTTGTTATGAAAATTGGATTCAAAGTGCTCAAAATTATGTTGTTATGCAGCCTGGGTGACCTTTGGTTTCTCATAATATCTTAGGGGCAGTTTGGTCTTTTCATGTGCCACTTAACGGTGTTAGAGGCGGGAGATGACGGTAAGGCCAGATTGGAAAGGGAAACTTCGAGTGAGGCCAAATAGGTAAGAAAATTTGTTTCAGGGCCAAGGAAGAAAGACAACTTTAAACCAGGGCCAAATAAAAAATTTTCTCAGATTTTTTAGAGCTAAATGACTTCATCGAGAAGGTTGAAGAGAACATTCCACAACCGGTAGCCCAGGATCTAGTGGGCCAGATTAGGAATCTAGTGAATGCAGTCCAGGAGAATGTACCAGCCATGATGGAGGGGTTTCCCATCCCACCACTTAAGGACCTCATTGGTGAAGAAGTCCCACTGGACCAGCTTGTTGGGCCTGAAGATGACATTCAACTTGACCAACTTGTTGGGCCTGGAGAGGAGGGATTCCCAAAATTTGCTAATGGAGAGGGCATGCAGCTGCCACCAAATCCAATGGAAGGTGCACTACTGAATCTAGCAGATGAGCTGCAGCAGGAACAGTCTATGGAGCAAGAAGTAGAGGAACTGCATGTGGGAATGGAGATTAATCAGGTTGACATTGGCGGCCAGCAAGGACAGGCGGCTCCTGATAACCCCCAGCATGACAATGAACAGGCAGCATAGGGGCTCCATCTTCATGTTGGAATGGTTCTAGTGCACAACTCAGAGGTGGATCCTACTTTCTAGAGTGGGAGAGAGCCAAGGCTGTAGAAGCCACTAGACTCTGGTCTTCCTTCTTTTGCAACAAAACTCCTGGTAATCTCTCTATTCAGATTCCTACCGACTGGTCCAATTTCTTTATAGTAATATTGCTTTCACCAATGAACATTGCTTGGGCAAGAGATTTTTTGGCATCTAATGCCTTTAGCTTACTGGATAGTCACAATGGCTTCATTGACTTTTCGATCCCCACCAAGTGCCCTTCTAATGGGAAGACATTGTGTCTGACAGAAATCACTAGGGAGCAGCTGGAAAACGAGGAGGGGAAAATAGCTGAAGGACTCACGGTTGAAAAGGATGGGAAAGGGGGACCCAAGGCTTCTAAAGCCACCCCAAAGAAGAGAGGGCCACCACTGTCTGATAAAGAGGTAAGGAGAAGTGAAAGGTTTAAGAATAAAAACAATGGTTTCAAATCATCTACCTGCTCTGACAGAAGATGCATTTCATGTTCCCCTTCACCTCTAATTTTGTCTACCAAGCTAATTAAAAACTTGGGCACTCAATTTTGCAAGATGGACCCTGCTGACCTCACTAATGAAGCTCTGCTGAAGAAAAATAAGAAGATTTCTCCAGTCGGCCAAGGCATGGGCATGGAGGGCCAGGACAGGGAAGCTGTAGCTGAAGAAGGCAGGAGTCCAGGGGCTAGGGATGACCCGGATGGTGATAAGGATCTGGAAGGATGAAGCTTATGCACTGGCTTCAAAGTTACCACATTTTGTAATGATGTGTCAGTATAGACACCAGAATTTGTATGGTCCCATTTTGCTGATGAAGGGCCTACTTACATGGCTAGTTGTTTGGAACTGTATTTACTTAAGTTATCATGAATCAGAACAATGTTAGAAGTTGGAATGTACTCTTTTGGAATGTCAGAGGCATTAATGCCTCATGGAAATGGAATGCAGTTAGAGATAAAATTGTGGAGACGGCTTGTGATGTCATTTGTCTGAAAGAAACAAAAAAGATAGCTTTGACCTTGCTTTCCTGAGAAATATCTGTCCAGCAGGGCTTGATTCTTTTGAATGTCTGCCATCAGTGGGTGCCTCTGGGGGCATACTTATTGCTTGGAAAAGTACGTTATTCAGGGGAGAGCTCTTGTTTAGCAATGAATTTGCTTTATCAGTTGAATTCACTTCTCTGCATAATGATGCCAAATGGATACTTACTTGTGTATATGGACCGTGTATTGCTGACAGAAAAAGAACCTTTATTGTTTGGTTCAAAAATGTGCAGATGCCAGAAGATGTTGACTGGATAGCCATGGGGGATTTCAACTTATAAGATCACTAGAAAATAGAAACAAGCCAGGTGGTAATCTCTTCGAAATGTTTATGTTTAATGATGCAATCAGTAGGTTGGGGTTGTGTTGTAACATGGCTTTGGCGGGTGGCGAAGGCCCCCGACAGCGGGGTGTCGCCAAGGCGTCTTCGACCATCTTAGGGCGGAGACCCGGCGCTGACTAAAGGAACTTTCCCGGCTATGCTCGAAGGGTGCTGAATCTCCTTTTCATCACGGACTCTGCCAAGGCCAGGCACGCATCCCGCCGACCGCTCAGGCGGGCGTCTCCGGTATTACGGTCGGAGGCCGCCTTACCTCTAAACTAATCAAACAAACGATCTTGCCTAAGTGTGCGCAGGTACTCAAGTGCAGGCGCTCGCGGTCCGCGCAAGCGAGCCAGTATGGCCCCTGCGCGGTCGAGCGGAGAACTACGAATGATGTCTCCGCCCATACTGGTGGAGACTCTCCAAGGCGACGGCGCGCCCCTGAAGGCGGAGGCCAGCGGCCGGACGGAGACCTGCGGATGATGCCTCCGCCCGGACCGGCGAAGATTCTCCAAGGCAACAGCGCGCCCCTGAAGGCGGAGGCCAGCGGCGAGAACCATGGCCCCCGCGCGGCCGGGCGGAGACCCACGGGTAATGTCTCCGACCGTCCGGCGGAGACCCGCCGAGGCAGCGGCGCGCCCCGGGAGATGAAGGCCAGCGCCGGGGACCCAGGCCTTTGGGCCGAAGACCGAGCTACAGTGGGCCGGCTGCTCATGGAAGCCCATCACTTGAAGACGGCATGGCAGGATTGCCCCGTGAACAAGAGGCTAGCGGCGGAATATTCCAAGAATGTACTGTAGCAGTTGAGGGGCATTTGTAATAAATTCTGTTATGTAGTAGTTGAGTCCTATAAATAGGGGACACTTGTAACTGTGGAGGTTGGTTGGTGGACGAATTAATGAAACCATAGCTTTCCGTGTCATTCCCTTACTCACCACTCTCCCCCTTATCGTTCTTATCCCGAGCCTCCGCCCGAGGCCGACCGTCCGACGGGCGAAGGCCTCGGTCTCTTCCACGTAGTTTGAAACCGCTAGTTTCAACATTGGCGCCCACTGTGGTTGGGCCAAGGCAAACCAATGATGGCAGGGAAAAGAAAGACCACCACCAGAGCAGCAGTGACCACGGGTCAGCAAGGAAGGCCTAGGCACAACATTTGTATCACCTACGCAACATCGCCAGCGGAGGATGACACCAGAGTAGATGCCTAGGGTCAACCACCAGAACCCCAAGACCGAGAGATTCAAGATCCGGAGGCCCAACCAAACTCAGCCACAGCACCCGAGTAAGAACTGCAACAGCTGCAAGCACAGTTGCAAAGAGCAGAATAAGAGAGGGACAGAATGGCAGCAGTATTCACAGCTAATCAGCAAGCTATTCAAGTGTCAGCACAAGCAGCAGAAATAAGGCAGCAGTTGGCAGTCCTACATGCTGAGATGCTAAGTATGCAGCAAGAAGTACCAGCGACAACCTCCGCAATCCCAGCCTCTGCAGCAACACCAACTGCAACCATGCTTCAAGGTTCTACGCCAGTGATCAGCCAGCCGACGATGCCATCTCAGGTGATGCGGAGGCCTATCGATCCCAAGTCCCCACTATCTGAAGGCATACAACAGTCGCCATGGCCAACAGCGTACAAGCCAATCACACTACCCAAGTTCAATGGAAAGACTGACCCCCATCAGTTCATTATGAGTTACGAGGCAGCAGTAGCCTCCGCCGACGGAGACGATGCCGTCTTGGCAAAGTCATTTGTCATTGCAGCGGAAGGCGACGCGCTGGCTTGGTATTCTATGCTCAAACCAAGTACAGTCTATTCTTGGGAGAACCTCCGGGACAAGATATTGGCAAACTTCAAAGGGCTAACAGCACAGTCGCTGACTTCCATAGATCTGTTTCAGTGCAAGCAAATGCAGGAAGAGACACTACATGACTACTTTCGGAAATTCATGTAACTAAAGGCGAAGGCACCAGATGTCCCAGACGAGATCGCCATTGAAGCAGCGATCAAAGGCCTCTGAATCGGGCCATTCGCAGCACACTTAGCAAGAGAGAAACCAACCTCCATTCAGCAGTTGTATGACGAGTTTGAGAAGTACTGCAGATCAGACAATGACCTACGCAAGAGGCTAGAGGAGCAAGGTCAAAATAGATAACAAAACAGCAGCAAAAATTCCTAGAAAACCTATACGAACCAGAATGTATCAAATCAGAAGCCAGGCCAGGGGCAAGTGCTCAGTATCGAAGGTCAACCCCACCCCAAGCAAGGGTAACTAGCAGCGCCAACACGGCCGGAGACCCAGACAAGGAACCAAGGTCGACAAGGTTACCAAGGCAAAAACTAGAACATAAACCAAAGCCAGAAACAACGCAGGCCATATTGCGTTTTCACGGCGAAAACGCAGGGCACAACACCAAAGATTGTCCGAAGACAAAAGAAACACAAGAAAGGATGAAGAACAAGCAGACTGCCCAACCTCTAACACAGCAGAGCACAAGAGAGGTCAACACCACATACACAACTGGCCACCAGCAGTACTGCCCAATGTACCCAGCGCTAAACGCAACCCAAATACATCCCTCCACACTGGCCTCTGCCTATTACCCAAACTTCCTATCAGCATGGCGGTCATCACCTTCGCAGCAGCCTCCGGTGGGCAACTACAGGTCGGAGGCAAGCCTGACCTACATAAACCCAAAATCTCCCCATATAACCTACCTCGAAACAAACCCACCGGAGCAAAACCGAATAAGGTTCGAGCCTCCGCAGCCACAGCACCACATGCAGCAACTGCCTCTGCCACCACCACACAACCAACCCCCAACACCAAAAAATGAGCCAAACCCAGAAAACAAAGTCAACCCTCATGGAGCACTGCCAACAATAGGCATGATATTGCCAATCGCCGGAGGATCATCAAAGGAGTTTCAAACGAAAAAGCAGAAAAAGGATCACCTCCGCCTAGTAAACAATGTAGCAGTCCAAGGCCCGGTGAAACACACAGATTGGTCCAGAGTCCCAATCACCTTCACAGAAGAAGATCTCCAGCTAGAGAGCTACCCTCACGCAGACGCAATGGTGATCAAGACCAACATAGTAGCATGGGAGATAAGCAGAATACTGGTCGACACAGGCAGTTCAGCAGATATCATCTTCGCAAATACATTCGACCAAATGAAGCTCAACAGAAATCAACTACAACCCTCCGAATCCCCTTTAATAGGATTCGAAGGCAAGCAGATACAAGCATTAGGAAAAATCTCACTCCCAGTGTCGTTCAGAACTCAAGCGAATGCCAGAACCGAGTACATAACCTTCGACGTTGTCAATCTGTATTACCCATACAATGCCATCTTGGGTAGAGGATTCACAACCAAATTCAACGCAGCCCTACATATGGCCTACCTGTGCATGAAAATACCAGCACTCCATGGTATTATCACAGTCCGAGGCAGCCAGAAAGAAGCAAGAAACATAGAGAAAGCTATCTATAGAGCCCAAAGAAACATCAATGCAGTCGAGTCGGTGAACAAAGAACTAGAGCCTCCGGACATGCCCAAAGGAGAAACAGATATGGCAGGTCAAGAAGAGATAAAGCTGATCCCTCTAGAAAAAGAGTTACCAGATAGAAAAGTAACAATCAGCTCAAAATTGTGCAAGGCAGAAGAGGAAGAGCTCATGGCAACCCTAGTTAAAAACAAGGACATCTTCGCCTGGTCAGCCTCCGACCTCTAGGGAGTCAGCAGGGACATCATACAGCATGAACTGGATATCAATGAAAACATGAGACCAAGAAAGCAGAAACAGAGAAAAATATCGGAGGACAGAATCCTGGCAGCAAAGGCGGAGGTGCAAACACTGCTAGATGCAAAAGTGATCAGGGAAGTCAAGTATTCAGAATGGCTTGCAAACGTAGTCTTGGTACCAAAGAAAAATGACAAAATGAGAATGTGCATAGATTTCATAGATCTGAATAAAGCTTGCAAGAAAGACCCTTTCCCATTGCCAAGAATAGATGCCTCCATCAACAAGGCAGCTAGATGCTAGAGGTTCTCTCTCCTTGACTGTTTCTCTGGGTATCACCAAATCTGGATGAAAAAAGAAGACGAAGATAAGACAAGTTTCACCACCCCATTTGGGACATACTGCTACACTAGAATGCCGGAGGGACTCAAGAATGCCGGAGCAACCTTTGCTAGAATGACAAAGGAGATTTTGGGATCATAGCTAGATAGAAATATCATAGCCTATGTCGACAACATAGTGGTCATGAGCAAGAACAAGGATGATCATGTCTTCGACTTACAGGAGACCTTCACCAACCTTAGGACAACTGGCCTCTGCCTCAACCCAGACAAATGTATATTTGGAGTCATAAAAGGGAAGATGCTCGGTTATATCATAAGCAGCAAAGGCATCAAAGCGAACCCGGACAAAACCAGAGCAATAATGGCAATGGCAGAGCCCAAAAACAAGAAGGAAGTATAAAAGCTAACAGGAAGAATAGTAGCGCTCAACAGATTTATCTCAAAATCAGCAGAACGCAGCCTACCCTTCTTCCAAGCCCTGAGGGGCAGAGGCAACTTCGAATGGGGGTCTAAGCAGTCGGAGGCATTTCATAACTTGAAAGAGTATCTGGCAAACTCACTGATGGTCTCCATCCTAGAATCGAATAGCCACCTATTGCTGTATGTGGCGGCCTCCGACCATGCAGTCAGCGCAGTCTTAGTCCACGAGCTAGAAAAAGAATCAGGCAAAACTCAAAAACCAGTTTATTTCATCTTAGAAGCACTGTTCGGAGCCAAACTAAACTATATAGAGGTAGAAAACGTTGCCTACGCAGTGCTGATGGCATCAAGAAAACTAAAGCATTACTTCCAAGCCCACGAAATCTCAGTTCCAACATCGCTGCCACTATAAGACTTGCTCAGAAACAAAGAAGCCTCTGGTAGAATAGGCAAATGGGCTACATAGCTATCACAGTTTGGAATCTCATATGTCCCCAGAACAGCAATCAAATCACAAGTATTAGCTGATTTTGTAGTAGATTGGACACCTCCGACAGAGCCCAAGATACAACCAACAACTCAAGGCTGGATAGCATTCACGGATGGAGCCTAGGGCCAAGCCGAAGCAGGAGGCTCTGCCGTCCTAATGGCACCCTCCGGCATCAGACTAAAATACGCAGCAAGGCTAGAGTTCAAATCAATAAACAACATAGCAGAATATGAAGGCCTGATCTTAGCGCTGAGCAAAGCAAAGGCCCTAGGGGCAAAAACATTGACAGTCAAAAAAGATTCTCAAGTGGTCACTGGCCAAGTAGAGAAAGAATACACAGCAAGAGAGCCAGAACTCATCAAATACCTATCCATTGTCAGAAATTTGGAGCGGAGATTCAAGGGTTTCACCCTGAAGCACATCCCAAGATCAGAAAATGCAGAGGCAGATGAATTGGCAAAGGCTATGGCAAACAACCTGCAACTGCCTCTAAATACTTTTTACTAGATCTTGAAGTCTCCAGCAACTGTGGAGACATCTAAGGCACTAAAACCCATACTACACCTGCAAAATGAAGATTGGAGAAAGGTGATAACAGAATTCCTAGAAGGCAAAACCACCGAAGAAGATGAAGCAAAAGCAGCAAGAATACAGGCCAGGGTAAGAAATTACACAATCATAAATGGCGTACTGTACAAGAAAGGAGTAGTCCAGCCTCTCCTCAAATGCATATCACAGAGCGAAGGCATAGAGTTGCTTCAAGAAATACACTCAGGAATTTGCGGGTCGCACATTGGCTCCAGAGCTTTATTAGCAAAGGCAATAAGGCAAGGCTTTTATTGGCCAACACACATACAAGACGTAGAGCAGACAGTCAGAACATGCAAAGCATGCTAAACATTCTCTCTAGGATAGTCAAAACCATCATCGGAGACCCACCTTATACCTCCGATATGGCCGCTGCAAAGATGGGGGATGGACCTGGTCAGCCCATTACCTCCATCCCAAGGAGCAAATAGATTCGCAGTAGTGGCAGTGGAATATTTCACAAGATGGATAGAGGCAAAGCCTCTGGCGAAGATAACCTCAGAAACTATCAAAAAATTCTTCTGGCAGAACATCGTTTGCAGATTCGATGTACCAAGGATCTTGACAGTAGACAATGGAAAACAATTCGATTCAGAGAACTTCAAAGAATTCTGCAAAAGCATAGGGACAAAATTAGCCTTTGCCTCTGTATACCACCTAGAGTCCAATGGAGCAGTGGAAAGAGCAAACAGAATAGTCTTTTCAGCAATATAAAAAACAATGCTGGGCCTACGCAAAGGAAAATGGATAGATGAATTACCTAGAGTTATTTGGTCACACAATACATCTGTCTCAAGAACAACAGGATTCACACCATTCAAACTGCTTTATGGAGAAGAGGCCATGATGCCAGAAGAAATAAAGCATGAAAGCCTCCGCACAATAAGTCAGCTGATGTTGCAAGATGAAGAATATGCAAAAGAAACAATAGAAGCCACCAGACTGGAAGCAGTCGACAACATTGCAAAATATTAGTCCCAAACCAAGAAGTGGAGAGTCTCTCAGGTGGTAAGGAAAGACATAAAACACGGAGACCTCGTACTCAGGAGAAAACCCAACGCACAACTTGTCGGTAAGTTGCAACCGAAATGGGAAGGCCCATACACAGCAACGGCAGCAGGCCGACCTGGTTCTTTCCACTTGATCGACAGCGAAGGTGTCACGACAACCCACACATGGAATATTGACAGCCTTCGCAGATACTACATCTAGGCAATGTACCAAAGGGCAACCTCCGCAAAATATAAGCGGAGGCCCCTACATGCATTTACCTTAGTTTTTTTTTACTTCATTCAAAACAAAATATAAAAGAGCCTGCACTCTTTTCCTCACAGGGGAACTCCAAGCGGAGGTGAGATTTTTAACGAGGTAGGCTCAATGTAAAAATCCTCTACAAGTATAAAGAGGTAATTCCCCAAAAGAACGCCACAAAGAACCCAAAACCGAAAGCGGCCAGCTCTAGCGCCGCAATATTCGATAAACAAAAACTACAGGTCCTTTCAAAGCGCCAGCCATAGGCAAGGGCAATTTGAAACGACCTCTATAGCCAAACAGGCCTTCGCCCTTGACAAAGTCCTGACCAAAGTCAGGCATCAAGGCAAAAATCTTTGGCCAAAAAGGCCTCCGACCCTTGATAAAGACCTGACCAAAGTCAGGCATCAAGGCCAAAATCTTTGGCCAAAAAGGCCTCCGACCCTTGACAAAGACCTGACCAAAGTCAGGCATCAAGGCCAAAATCTTTGGCCAAAAAGGCCTCCAACCCTTGACAAAGACTTGACCAAAGTCAGGCATCAAGGCCAAAATCTTTGGCCAAAAAGGCCTCCGACCCTTGACAAAGACCTGACCAAAGTCAGGCATCAAGACCAAAATCTTTGGCCAAAATGGCCTCCAACCCTTGACAAAGACCTGACCAAAGTCAGACATCAAGGCAACAACCTCGGTGGAACAGGCCTCCGACCTTAGCAAAAAAAACCCTAGCATCAGGGGCAACAAATTTGTGGCGCTAGAACCAGGAAAAAGGTCTCCGCCATCTGAAACAGGAAAAACAGAAAGTGCCTGACAAAACACTGCCACCACTGCGGCACCAGGCCTCTTTACTTCAAAGATCTCGAGGAGAACGAATAATTTAGGCAACATACAGGCCATTAAAGCCAAGATATGTTCCACCTAACAACGTACAAAAATGTTAACACCTGAAAGCCACCACCCCACTATAAAAACGGATTCCCCCCGTGCCCTTAAGAAACTCAATCAGCATAAGGCGCAAGGGGGGAGCAAGGCATAGTGCAGACAAAAGCCATAGCGATAGCCATGGAGGCAGGGGTCTCCTTAGATATCCAAATCGGCCGTAGATATTGTACGAAAACTTGTAAAATCAGAGGCAACGGTAGATAGTCGGAGACAGTGGGAAAAGAGAGAGGACCTACGACACGGTGATGAACAGCAAAGGCCTACGGGAGCAGGGGGATATCGCACGAAAACTCGTAACATCCCCCTGATGTCGGAGACCTAACCTGCCATCTCCAAAGATCAACCATGTCCATGGGTGTGCAGCGTCGGAGACCCATGCCTCCAGATAGCTAAAACACCCAGCTAAAGAAATATCTAGAGTCTCCGCCGTCTGCACAAGCTGCGCCAAACCCCCAGCCAGATCAAACGATGAATTGGCAAACCTCGCCAGGCGGACTTCAAGTACGCCTCTGCCAGTCAAAAAACTGCAGAGACTTCTACCCCGGCCATCAAGCAAACACAGAGAATGAGAAAAAATGGGGCAAAGGTCCTGGCCACCACCTCTGTATCACGCTCGATCGCCCAAGCAAAGGACAACGGTGCACGAGCTCGGGACTAGACGAGATATGTAAACTACCACGACGGCTCAAGTCACTGCACAAACAATCAAGAAAGTGAACCTGTCTTGTATTCCATAAAGCGTCGAGAAACATTCTTACAGGACACCAACTTGAAATAAAATCCTAACTACTGTGGCGGAGGTCTGCGCCAAGCGAGCGCACGAGTAAACCTAGCGCACTCGTCGTCTATGTCAAACCTAACCGACTCAAATACATCGTGCGCAACGCTGCGGGGAAAGGCCGAACGCCAATACTCCCAAAGCTCTCCGCTCACGTAAATACCATCGTTGTAGAGAGTCAAAGGAGCAACGTCTTGCGTAGGCTCCCGATTTGGAACCTGCGCAAGGTTAAAATTTTCCACAAAACCATTCAAAACAAAATAAACTTTATTCACAAAAGCCTAGTTGGACTACGAGATACACGCTAGAACAACTAAATGCTACAAAGAGCCTAGACCTCCGGCGCATCAGCCGCAGCGGAAGTCCCTAGAGTGGAGCTCGCATCAGCTGTGGGCGGGCACAGTGCCTGTGGCCTCCGACCACTGCCCCCGCCGATCGTAGATCCCCCCGGAGCGCCACCAGCGGTGGAGGCACCAACCGCAGTCGCCAAGCGCGGAACCGACGAAGGCCTACCCGTAAGACCCTTCTGCGCATCCTCCAACATAGGCGAGAATGTCAGGGGCAAAAGCAACGAAAGCCTCCACAGCATCAAAAAAAGGGCGACTACAAAGACTATAAGTACCTTCGCCCTTTTGTCCTTCGCCAGTTTTTGGGTAGCAGATCTCTCAAATGGAGCCCAAAAGTGCCCGATAAAATTTCTCAAGGTTTTTCGCAAACCAAGAGAGGTCTCACCGAGCTCCTCCAGACCAGGCAGCGCCCCCTCCGGAATACTTTCGGCATACGTACACCCGCCGCGTGCCAAAAGTTTGGCATAGTTCACCACTCCCGCTAGTGCCCCGTAGTCCGTGCAACCGTTGATCAGACCAGGGAGCTTCGCAAGATGACATTTTAGCCAGGAGGCGAGGGCGTACACACTGTCTTCCTCCAGAGGAGCAGAGGTCTCACCTCCAAGCTCGGCGATGGTGGCCCAGTAGTGACCAATGGTCGCAGCAAGGACTCCTTTGACCGAGTCCAAACGCCTCGTCGTCAGAGAAAGCTGCGCCCTCAGTGCTGCTACGGATTCCTTCTAGGAGGCAAGCTCTCGCCAGAGACCCTTGGCCAGCTCATTCGCCCTACGGGCCTACTCGACGGACAAAACCTCCGCCTCCCGGGCCTTAGCGAGATCGACCCTCAAGCCATCCTTTTCTCACTCCTTCTCTGTCAGAGAGAGGCAGAGAGCCGTAAGAGAGTCCGACAGACTCCCTTTTTCACCTTCCAGGCGCTCGATTTCCACCTTGAGCGCTTCGATCGTGGCGTCATGGTCGGAGACCTCGTAGGTACAGCGCTCTTCCATAACAACACCCATGTGATACCCCTGCGACCAAAAAAAACCCAAAGCAATCAGCAACGGAATCAAGAACAAGTCTAGAAGCGAGCGTACACAAAAAATAATAAAACAAGGAAAGGGGCAAAACTGCCGGAGACGCACCAGGCTCTGGTGTTCCAGGTGAACGCGAAGAAGCTGAAAGAAATCCATATCCCTCAGACGCTGTTTGAAGTGATCTGTTCAAAGAAGAACAAACAAACACGAAACGATGAGGTGAGAAAAGCAAATCTCACGTTAAACGCACCAACAGCCAAAGACCACCTCCGATGTCTCCTAGAACGACAAGATAACACTCCTCCCAACCTGAGATAGAAGTGTCGAAGGAGCCTATGTAAAAAAACAACAACAACAGCTTAGGTCAGAGGGCAGATCACAAACATGCCAGATGATGATCAAAATAAAAACATTTTTACTTACTCGGACCCGGTGCCATTAGCCTCGGTTGCCCCGAACCGAACCTAGCGCCAGCGGTGGCTGCTCGCTCCTCCGGGGTGAGAAGTCCAACCATGACATCACCTACAAAGCAGCAGATGCATAGTATTGGCACTTAGCACAATACGCAAAGGAATGAACTGGGCGAAGACAATAAACACAAGGATGTGCACCAAACAAACTTACTTATAAAAAGCCCAGGCAGGGCAGCTTGCCGCGCCCTCTGAGCAGAAGTCTCCACTATATCATGTGGCAAAGGCCCAAAGGGCCGGACTTCCTCGGCCAGTGGCCCGGCGGGCGGAGGACTCGAAGAAGGCCGAGCCGCCGGAGCCTCCTCAGCAAGAGCGGCCTCCAGCCGCCCGACGTCGGCCGCAGGCATGGGCGAAGGCGTGACAGTGGTAGGGGACGAAGGAACATGCCACAGGATGGCCTCCGTGTCCTCTTCAGAGCTTAAGCACAGCCCGCCAAGAACATCGGGCATAGGCTCGACGGCGCTATCTTCCGGCTGTTCGCCGATGCTCGTAGCACCATGCGAGGAGCATGCCGGGACAACACCGGTCTCCGGACGCCCGGCACCGCTCACAGCCCTGCTCGTCGGGCACACCAGAGCTATGGGAGAGCCACGATCCCCTCCGCTCGCAACTCGAGTGTCCGCTGATGGGGCGGAGGAGCTCTCAACGTCTTCGCTGCCGGCGGAGGCAGTGCCCGCACTGCCAGCAGAAGACAAGGCCGGCGCGATCAACGGGGCTCTGCTTTTCTTCTTCTTTTTCACAGGCGCCCGAGAGCCGACGGTGCCCTTCCTCTTTTTAGACTCGGCCTCCGCTGTAACATTCTTTGCGTAGGCCTTCTTCTTCTTCTTCTCAATCGAGGCCAGGACCTCAGCAGGAACCTCGTGCTCCCGGTAGATGATCACGACCTCCTCAAAAACTCGATTGAGCCGCGGCATGGTGCCTGCCACGGCCATCCAAGACGTGTACTCACACTCAGAAATCTTGCCAACCAACCCTATGGTGGCCTCCTTAACTTCGGAGATGAAACCATCCTCTGTCACCCCCTCCCCCAAAGATCGACCGAAGCGGGGGAACAGAATCCCGGCCTCCGGCTCGAAAACGGGAACCTTGACCTGTTCTAGCTGAAAAGCTGGGTTGTTTTTGCCCAAGGGCCAGTAGTTGGAGGCCATGATCTCCTCCACCAGATCACGGCCACCAGAGTAGCGGCACGCTGCCGCAAAAGCCTGATCACAGGCCTCCCGTGTCGGAGACACCTCCTCCGGCGGATCCACGCGCGTGTGTGGCGCCATCTCCTCCATCCGAGAAGTCAATGGATACTCCGAGAGCTCCTCGCCATCCTTAGTTGTGCTGTAGACCCCGTAAGTCTTCACGTAGAACCATTGCTCGAGCCAGCCGCGGTCCCAATTGCCCTTCTGGCAAAAAGAGATCTCTAGGCGGTCCATGCCTTGGTTCCTCTTAGACATGAAAGTGCAACTACCGTACTAGTAGGTCACCTCCACCTCCTTGCCATCTCGCACCTCCTTCTTCTTCTTCGGCTGCTTCTACAGTTCATAGTACGTGCAAAAGGTGTCCACATCCGGCTCGGCACCGTAAGAGACGCACGCCCAGCAGAATTTGCTAAGTGTCAGGAAAGCAGTGGGAGTCAGATGATGGAGCTGGACATTAAAGGTCTCCAACACCCGACGAAGGAAGGGAATGTAAGGAAACCGGAGGCCGCAGGTGAAGAAGTCCCGAAAGACCACCGCATATCCTTCCTCCGGCTCCGGAACAGTCTGACCCGGCAGAGGGATTTTTACCGTGGAAGAAGGAAAACATGACTCCTTTAGCATCTCCGCAATTGCCTCCTTAGTAATAGAGGACGGGCCGAAGTCCCAAGACTTTATCACCATGTCTCTAGAGTCCGCGGCGATCAGGTCTCCGATAGACGCAGAGACACTCCCCAAATCCTCCTCCACTAGCTTTTCCAACTCCAACTTGGAGGCAGAGGCAAGCATGCACTCCTCAAAGCACGCACCCTAGCCGATGGCCCTAACACCGAGAAGGTGGCGGTAGGGTCCGGAGAAGGCGGGCCAGCGAGTTTGGGCGGAGGCGGAAAGGAAAGCCACCGCGACAACAACCTAAGCGTGAGACGCGAACAGAAAGACGGAACGCGCGAGGGCAGCAAGAGGCGAAAGCGAAGAGGGCAGAGAGCGATTTCTCGAACGCAATGAAAGCGAATGAGCGGTGTGTGGGGGGACCCTGCCGCCAAAAGCACCCTTATATAGGCAGCAGGCAGGCGGTCCGACTCCCGCCACACAACGGTCACCTCTGGAAGATTCGCCCGCTGCACAACGGTCACCTCCGAAAAAGTCGCAGGGAATGCAACGGACACTGACACGGCGGAAACGACCGCAACGTAGGGCAACGGCTAGATTTGCCGCCCAACGGCTACTCTCAACGAGACCAATGGCTATGCCAGAGCGGGCCAGGGGGGAAGTAGCGGGGCCTCGCTCGAAGACACCGAAGGCGGCCTCCGCCCCCGTGGACGCCTTCGGCCAAGGCGTTTTGAGCTCACGGCATGCTCCGGCGAACCATGGTCTCAAAAGGGGGGAACTGTTGTAACATGGCTTTGGCGGGTGGCGAAGGCCCCCGACAGCGGGGTGTCGCCAAGGCGTCTTCGACCGTCTTAGGGCGGAGACCCGGCGCTGACTAAAGGAACTTTCCCGGCTATGCTCGAAGGGTGCTGAATCTCCTTTTCATCACGGACTTCGCCAAGGCCAGGCACGCATCCCACCGACCGCTCAGGCGGGCGTCTCCGGTATTACGGGCGGAGGCCGCCTTATCTCTAAACTAATCAAACAAACGATCTTGCCTAAGTGTGCGCAGGTACTCAAGCGCAGGTGCTCGCGGTCCGCGCAAGCGTGCTAGTATGGCCCCTGCGTGGCCGGGCGAAGACCTACGAATGATGTCTCCGCCCGGACCGGCGGAGACTCTCCAAGGCGACGGCGCGCCCCTGAAGGTGGAGGCCAGCGGCCGGGCGGAGACGTGCGGATGATGCCTCCGCCCGGACCGGCGAAGATTCTCCAAGGCAACGGCGCGCCCCTGAAGGCGGAGGCCAGCGGCGAGAACCATGGCCCCCGCGTGGCCGGGTGGAGACCCGCGGGTAATGTCTCCGACCGTCCGGCGGAGACCCGCCGAGGCAGTGGCGCGCCCCGGGAGATGAAGGCCAGCGCCGGGGACCCAGGCCTTCGGGCCGAAGACCGAGCTACAGTGGGCCGGCTGCTCATGGAAGCCCATCACTTGAAGACAGTATGGCAGGATTGCCCCGCGAACAAGAGGCTAGCGGCGGAATATTTCAGGAATGTACTGTAGCAGTTGAGGGGCATTGTAATAAATTCTGTTATGTAGTAGTTGAGTCCTATAAATAGGGGACACTTGTAACCGTGGAGGTTGATTGGTGGACGAATTAATGAAACCATAGCTTTCCGTGTCATTCCCTTACTCACCACTCTCCCCCTTATCGTTCTTATCCCGAGCCTCCGCCCGAGGCCGACCGTCCGACGGGCGAAGGCCTCGGTCTCTTCCACGTAGTTTGAAACCGCTAGTTTCAACAGGTTGAATGAAATAGCTCTGCAAGGCAGGAAATTCACCTGGTCAAATTTACACCCATCCCCCTTGCTAGAAAAACTGGATTGGGTATTTACAAATGATTCCTGGACCTTATCATACCCGACTACATCTTTTAAGGAACTAGGAATGGATCCTTCTGATCATTGTCCATGTGCAATCACCATCTCCACCTCCATTCCTACGAAAAGCTTCTTTCGGTTTGAAAATTATTGGATCCAACATGTTCAATTCTTACCCCTGGTTCAGGATGGCTGGTGGAATTCAGTGATAGATCAACAAGATGAGGCAAAATTGATAACTGCTAAGTTCAAGAAACTCAAGCAATCACTCAGAGTTTGGCAGGCCAGTATGACTACATTGAAAACAGCTATAAACAATGTCAAGCTCATCATTCACTTCCTTGAAGTGCTAGGAGATTACAGAGATCTAAGTTTACAGGAATGGAATTTCTTAACACTTTTACAGAATAGACTCTTCACCCTTCTGGAGCAACAGAAGACCTATTGGAAACAGAGGGGATCCATTAAGTGGGTCAAGTTGGGTGATGCTGGTACCTCTTTCTTCCATGCTAATGCAACCATAAGGCGTAGAAGAAACCTTATAACTCAGCTTACTCTTCCCAATGGTACCATTGTCTCCAATCATAATGACCAGCAACTTGCTATCTGGGAAGATTTTAAGGTAAGGCTGGGCATCTCTGAATTCACTGGCTTCTTGGTGGAACCTGCTTTTTTCATCAACAGGAGTGATAATTTAAATCTTTTGGAGGCTCCCTTTTCCAACAGTGAGATTGATGATGTAATCAAGAATCTGCCTAATAACAAGTCCCCTGGGCCAGATGGCTTTAATAATGAATTTTACAAAAAATGTTGGCCTATCATCAGAGCTGACTTCTACAATCTGTGCAAGGCATTTTATGAAAACACTCTCTGCCTTAGAAGTATCAACTCATCTCATATCACCCTGGTGCCTAAAGTTGAGAATCCTGTGAGCATTTCTGACTATAGACCAATATCCCTGCTGAACTCATCCCTCAAGCTCTTGACAAAGCTCCTGGCCAACAGACTACAGTCCATCATCACTAGGTTAGTTCACAAAAATCAGTATGGCTTCATCCACTCTAGAACAATTCAAGATTGCTTGGCATGGTCTTTTAAATACCTTCACATCTGTCATCATTTCAAAAAAGGAATAGTCATCATCAAGATTGACTTGGAAAAGGCTTTTGACAAAATTGAACACCAAACAATGCTAACTCTTATGGAGGTTAAAGGTTTTGGACAAAAATGACTTGGCTGGATAAATGCAATATTCTCTTCTGCCACCTCTGCAGTCCTAATGAATGGAATCCCTGGGAAGACTTTTCATTGTAAAAGAAGGGTCAGACAGGGTGACCCTCTCTCCCCTTTGCTCTTTGTATTAGCTGCTGATTTCCTGCAGTCCATGATAAACAAAGCCAAGGAGATGGGATTACTCAATCTGCCAATCCCCATGGAACAAAATAAAGATTTTCCTGTTATTCAGTATGCAGATGACACCTTGATAATTGTGGAGGGTGACACAAGGCAATTATTTTTTCTGAGGTCACTCCTAAACACTTTCTCCATGTGCACTGGACTCAAGGTCAATTATGATAAGACAATGATGGTGCCAATCAATGTTTCAAATGAGAGGCTTGAAGTTCTTTCAAGAACATTTGGCTGTGCAACTGGCTCCCTCCCATTCACATACCTGGGCCTCCCCTTGAGTCTGACAAAACCAAAGTTGCAGGACTTCTTGCCCCTAATCAATAAATGTGAGAAAAGGCTGGCTAGGGTTTCTTCTTTTGTGAGTCAAGCTGGGAGACTTGAACTCACCAATGCAGTCTTTACCTCACTCCCCACTTTCTACATGTGTTCACTAGAATTGCCAAAAACAGTCATCAAGTAGATAGACAAGTTCAGAAAAATTTGTCTCTGGCAAGGGGGGTGGGGGGGGGGGGGGGGGGGGGGGGGATCAATGCTAGAAAGCCACCTAAAGCAGCCTGGAAGATGGTGTGTGCCTCAAAGGATGATGGGGGATTAGGTGTGATTGACATAAAAAAACAGAATGAGGCACTCCTGCTAAAAAACCTCCGCAAATTTTTCAACAGGGTGGACACCCCTTGGGTCTCCCTTGTTTGGGAAAAGCACTATAGGAATGGAAGGTTACCGAATCACATCAAAAGGGGATCATTTTGGTGGAGGGATAATTTGAAGTTATTGTCTAAATTCAAGAGCTTCACTAGGATTAGTGTTGAGGATGGGCAGAGCTGCCTTTTCTGGACTGATAACTGGACTCCCAGTGTCCCTGCTGTTGCTGCTCCTGAGTTATTTTCTTTTGCCAGAAATAAGTCAATCTCAGTTCACACTGCCCTTGTTGCTGAAAATTTCTCAGACATCTTCCAGTTGCCACTTTCTCAAGAAGCATTGACACAGTTGCAGGAGCTGGAACACAGTGTGGAACATATGGCATTAACTGAGGACAGATACAAGTGGAGTTACATTTGGGGCTCTACCTCATTCTCTTCATCCAGAATTTACAAGGAGTTGATGGATCATCCAGTAGTTGATCACGCTTACAAATGGATTTGGATGTGTCCATGCCAACCAAAGCATAAAGTCTTCTTTTGGCTGCTTCTTAAAGATAGATTGAGCACTAGGAACATTCTAAGTAGAAGGAATATGAATCTGGAAAGTTACAACTGTGTACTCTGCAACAACAGTGTGGAAGAGACTTTGGAGCATCTCTTTCTTCATTGTAATTTTGCCAGGCAATGCTGGAACATACTTGGAATTGTTGTCCCGCAGAACGCCAGCTTCCCTAGCATTGTCTCAACCATCAAAGTATAAGGCTACAGTCACAATTCTTCATGGTGGCAATAATTCTAATGAGCTGGTCAATTTGGAAAATAAGAAACAACCTGATCTTCAAAAACATCAGGCCACAGTTGCAGAATTGCAAGGCGAATTTCTTCAAAGAGCTCAAGTTGGTCTTGTTCAGGATCAAACCAAGTCTACTCACAAGCTTTGAATTATGGCTACACAACCTTGCTACAGCTCAGTGATCAGCTCCCTCCTTATTTTTCTTGTTTTCTTCCTGGTTCCCTAGCATCTTTGTTCTTCGTTTTGGTAACATTTGTAAATTTTGTTGTAACCCTTTTTTTAACTTCAATAAATAATCTGTAGGGGCCACGGCCCCTTCAGTTCCCTAAAAAAAACGATCCAAGCTGCTACGTCTGGAACAAACTCTAATTTCTATACTACTACTAGTTATTTTCACTGAATCATCTAGCTGCAAAAACTGCACAAAGAGAAGAACAAGTTCGTTCTTGTGAGGGAGCAGCACTTCCATGGAGAATCCTCAGTCATCAACTCCCTATTCGCCATCACAAGCACCGATTCATAAGTCCACAGACGACCACCAAACCCAAGGCGAGCAGATGATCCGTCCCGGCCCCCACCGTCAGCGTCAGGATATCGTCTCCCAGCACAACACCTGACGGCGTCCGCTTCCGCTCGACCGCCGCCGCGACCGCGCCGCCAGCGCTGGTGACTTCGTAGCCCGATTTGCGCGCGCACCCATCGATCATGTACGCAGGCCCGCTGCCACTACCACTGGCGCCATGGTGCATCATCGTCACGGCGGCTCCCTTCTTCCCGGCCTTCTTCTGCACTCTGAACCACGGCGTCGCTTCCTCGCCGTCGTCTGAGTACCGGCAGGCCTCCCACCTCCTGAACATCCCAAGGCCCTTCCTTTGGATCCTGATGAGGGTCTTGCCGGCGCGGTCCATGAGGAACACCTCGCGGCCGCCGCGGCAGCCGTAGTTGTCGACGCGGAAGGCCACGCCGCCGTCGGCGCCGTACACGGTGCAGCCGTTGCCGTTGAACACCAGCGACTTCATCCACACCGTGTACACGGCCTGCTTCTGGAGGTTCCGCCGCTCCTCATCCCCCGAGGGAGAGCAGGAGGGAGGCGATGCGGCTGCTGCAGGCAGAGGCAGGGGCTGGATCTTGGGCATTGGTGGTGTCCAAGAGCTAGCACAGCTCCTCTCTGATTGCTTGCTTGGTCTGCTGCTGTCGGTAGCTAGCTGCAGGCTGCAGTGAGACGATGACTTGTCACCCACATATATTTATAGGCCCATCTATTGTTTTTTTTCTAGTTTTAGATACTTATTAAAAATTCGAGCGGGTAACTGGGTGCTTGTTCCTATACGCGTCATCGGAAATGACAGCGTCCTGTTCGCTTGGCTTTAGAAGACGTAGTTTTTCAGCTAATAAATAGTATTATTTTTTGCTAGGCTTATAAAGATGCGTCTAAGCAAATACATACCTGCATATTACCAGGCCACTGTGGAGAAGATTTTCAAGATCGGCCGGTCAAGGAAAGGGAAGTTGTGTTTGCACGGGACTCTAGAGAGTACATTGCTTGCGTAGTCGATCAAATGGTGATTAATCAGGAATATTTTATTCTGTTTGCTTAACAAGTAAGGACATACACACATATCTAATTTGTCGGCAAGGATTCCACGTGAAGGAAGTTAAACGTCGGTATATCTTAATATTTCTTTTTTATCTAGTCGTGTTCGTTTAGAATTCTTATCCGCCCAGAGTATAAATATAAATCCTCGGCTATTGTAACAAAGATATCCAATCAATCAATACCAATTATTATTTTTAGCTTTACACCAACCCTTAGGAGTAGGAGTAGTGTAGATCTCGACGAGTTCTTCAATAAGCAGGGCTATATCGGTCCAGGCCGACCTCCAGGCTTGTTTGTAAGTACCGTCATGGCTTATACTTCTGTTTATAAGGCTGCATCGGTTAAGTTCGAACATCCACTGTGAGCTCTAGTATAAGCTAGTTATCGACTCTTATCTAGTTTAAGCATGGCTGCATCGATTAAGTTCGACATCCACTGCTCAAATTAGATTAAGGTTAAGTTATCGGCTCTACCTAAGGGTGACATCCTTCGGGTAGATTCATTAAGTTACCGATCTTCCTGATGTTCTTATTGTCATTAGTTTCAGCAACATCAACCTGCTCGATCAAGATCGAACTAGATCGGCCTCACATCATTTTAGTTCCCTCGTTTATTTTGCCATATTACGATGATTCTTACTTTAAACGACAGATTACGTTTCATCGGTTGTCCTACTTCGATCTTGATGGTGCATAGTACGCAGGTCAAGGCATGTCTGATCTTGAGGAGGTTTACTAGCTAGTTAAATTTGGTCTATAGATCGCTATTATGGCTATAACAATCCGGTCGATCCCCACTGATGGCACTCTAGATCGGAGAATGTTAGTTGGTAGACTTGCTTTCGATCAAGTGTGACCTTGGCTGTTTGCTATGCCTGCATCGGCTAAATAGCCGATTCGCTTGCACTTTAACGCTCATAGTATGTTTTTATGATCCTGTTAAATATGAATAGATCTGTTTTCTTTAAAGGTTTAATCTGTTACCTTTATTATGGCTTGTCATCAATCCGATCGAACCCCACTGTTAATGATGATAGGTTAGATTTGAGGAGTTTATAGGTCTGTTCGTATTGAATAGTCGATTGTTCACATGCTATGATTATTTTTCTACCTGAATCGGCTCTTTTAGCCGATTCGTTTGTGTCTTCACACATATAGCATGTGTTTCAGAAAACCTATCTGAAAGGATCAAGATGCCCAAGAGGGGGGTGAATTGGGCTAATTCTAAATTTTCTTACAATAATCAAATCCTATAGATAGCCCAATTAACCCCTTGTACCTAGAAAAGTAGTTTCGATCAAATTAACGTACAAAAGACTTGCAACCTATATTCTAAACTTACTCTAGCATGGTAATTCTATGAATGTAAAGACAAGTATTAAATTGCTCAAAGTAAATACTTAAAGTAAATGCTCAAAGTAAATGGAGAGAGGAACGCGGCGATGTTTTGCCAAGGTATCGGAGAGTCGTCACATCCCCACTAGTTCCTCGTTGGAGCACCCGCGTAAGGGTGTAGCTCCTCCTTGATCCGCGCAAGGATCAAGTGCTCTCTATGGGTTGATTCTTCGACACTCCGTCACGGCGAATCACCCAAAGCCGCTCACAACTTGAGTTGGGTCACCCATAAGCTCCTGCCGGGTGAACACCAAGCTTCCAATCACCACCAAGCTATCTAGGTGATGGCGATCACCAAGAGTAACAAGCACGAACTCTCACTTGACCACGCGAAGCCTAATGAGAAGATGGATGCACACTTGTCTACTCTTGATTCACTAATGAGGTTTCACTCTTGGATTCTCAAATCACAAACACCTCACTAGGACCTTGCTCTTCTTGGCACTCACAAACGTGTTTCTTAGCTGTTGAAATAAGCAAAAGTGACTCCACACACGAGTGGAGCTTTTATTTATAAGGACAGCCTGAAAAACGAACCGTTATGAGCTTCTACGGGGGTGATCGGACGCTCCTGATCGTGTTGACCGAACGCTCCAGGTCAGTTCAACCCAGTGAATCCAGTAGTAATGAGTTGACCGGATGCTGGCAGGGTCCAGTCAGCACTGATCCGGACGCGTCCGGTCGCATAAAACCCTTACTGAAACCTTACTGGACTCGACCAGATGCTGGACCCTCAGGGTCCGGTCAGTATTGACCGGAACGCGTCCTGGTCACACTTTCTCAAGTCTAGGACCCTTACTGGAGTCGACCGAACGCTGGCCCTCAGCGTCCTGTCACATTGAACCTTCCAGCGTCCGGTCACACCAGACTTGTTCTCCTCTGGTCAAATGAACTGACCGGACCCTGCGGCCAGCGTCCGGTCGCACCGGAGCCAGCGTTCCGGTCAGTATTTGACCCTCCATTCACTTCCAACTCTCGATCAATTGTGAATGAAGTTTGCTCCATGGGATCAAAGGGCTTCATAGGAGCTACCTAGAGCTAGTTTTAAATAAGTGTGCACCACACCTAACTCACTAGACTCAACTAGGTCAAGCTACCCATCCATACCCCCCTTAATAGTACGGCCAAAGGAAAAATAAAGTCCTAAACTACTCTAAGTGTCTCTCCAACTCTAATCGACACTTAGAACTAGTCATCCTTAACCTTATCGTCCATCCTTTGAAAACCAAAACGATTTCCATCGTAGGGGCATGACAACTTTGATTGCCCGATTGATCTCTATTACCATGACCTAACTTAATTGCATCTACAAAACACACATTAGTCATAGTAATCTTGTATTGTCATTAACCACCGAACCCAACTAGGGGCCTTGATGCTTTCAATCTCCCCCTTTTTGGTGATTGATGACAATACCACCTCGAGTATGTGAAAGAGTGAGGTTTTTGATGGGCTTGGATTCATATAAGCTTTTGTCAATAAGAACAAAAGTGTTAGTCAAGCTTATATGACCCAAGCCAACACAATGTACTCAAAGGATGTGAATTAAGCATGAGTACGATTAACAAAGCTCATTTGCATCAGAGTATAAACGCGGAAGCAAAAGCAAATGAGCATAACACAAGTGATATGACATTTAAATAATGCAAAGTAGAAAGCACACATGTCATATATCACAATCACATAGATAGCACTGCCACATATATATAATAGTATGCATGAAAGTAAACATATGAATGCATAAGTAATAGTGTATCACACAAATAGAACTCCAAATGTATATAATAAGCTAATACTATATAACTAGCTCCCCCTAAATGTCGCTCCCCCTGAGTCTACATACTCGAACCCTCCCCCCCTTTGGCGTCAAACACCAAAACCTAGGGGTCGGTCGGCGGGGCTGCAGCGGACGAGTCGGGCGCTGAAGAACGTGGGGCAAGCTAGAACTAGGCACTATCATCATCTGACCCTAAGCTCTGAACTGACTGACCCTCTGTGGTAGGAAGTGTCGCTGAAGCGGTCTAGGTCTGAGCTAGGGCTGGTGCTGCCTGTGAAGCTGCTAGTATGTCTGTCGTAGGATCTGACGAGGCGACAGACGAGGGGAGCCTCTGAGTAGTCACTGCGACTGGAGCTGCTGTGGAGGGACCGGTGGCATGCATATGAGGTGGTGTGGGCATGCCAGTCAGCTCATTGAAAGATGCTCCAAGACTCCTGGAGACTGACATGTCAGGCACGAATAGCGAGGAAGACTGCTCTGGTGTGAAGCCCATCTGAAATGAAGTGAACTGTGGGGCTACCACGGGTGAGGCCAACCACTGGGACACCTATACAAGAGGTGAAGCAAACTGAGCTAGAGGCTGTCCCTGACTCTGGAGCCCACTAGGCTGTACTGCTGGAGTTGTTGAAGTGGTGGCAGGCGGAGCAAGCTGGGGCGAAGACTGTGGCTATGGGGCCCCAAGAGCTGTCACTACATGCTACATGAAACCCATAAGCTTGCTGCTGTAAGAGTATCTACTGCTGATGCATCTGCTTGCTGCTTGCTGCATGGCCTGCTGCTGCCTCTGGAACTCGTCCTGTCGAGCCTAAAACTAGGGCAAATGTAGCAGCTGTCTCCTGTGCCTGTCTATCCTGTGTCTGCTGCATCCACTCAAGAATAGCAATGAGAGCAGGGGTCTGTCTAGTGGAGTAGGTGTAGCAGAACTGGAGCTACCAGCCTCTGCATCGTGTCTGCATGGAGGCATATGAGGAATAGGCTGATAGTCGTTGTCAGAGCTGTCACTATACTCGCTCACCTCCTGCTGTGCCTCTAGCTCCTTCCTCCTCAGTGGCTACAATCCCTCTAATAATCTCATCCTGCTGAGCTGCGGACTCTGGCATGTTGGGATGATGGCTAGGCTGTCTGGGTGCCTGAGGAGTGCTGTGTCTAATCCTCTGTGACAAGTTGTAAGTTGGGAAACTCTGTGGTAGCACCTGTATACTCATCCATCATACCTGGGGGCTTATCAAGCACTACTCTATGGATGAGAAATGTGATCCAGTGAGCATAGGGAAGCTGCCTACGACCCTTGAATCCCTCAGCTATTGTATCCTCCATATCTAAAAGAAGAAGGTCCCAGATATCAAATATTGTCTGCTGCATCAGGGCATTGAGAAGCTAGAGCTGTAAGCGAGTTAGGCCCTCCCTGTATCCCAACCTGGGAAGCAGTGTCCTCCTGATAATGGCCTCTAGTACTCTCACTGTAGGAGTTAAGTCACTAGGGTTCCTGCTCGACCCCTCACCAAAAGGCTCCTTGAAGCAATATCGCACTAAATCTGTAGGGGGCACCTGCCCTCCATGAGGATGCCTGGGAGGCTCCTGCTGTCCATAACAAACCTCATGCATCTTGATAGGCTGATCCTGTAGCCTCAGTATCTCTCTGGCCCTGCCACTCGTCACTCTGTAGTCTTTGCCTCTGAAAGCAAAGTGAATAAATCTGTGATGTGGATCGATGAAGAGTGAGGCATAAAACTGACGAACCCAAGATGGTACATATATTCCTAGTTCGTCCAATCAAATCTGTCAACCCTAGCAAATATGATAAGTAAGGCCGAATGTGCTCTCCGACTGCTGCCACAATAGACTCTATGCGGCAGACTCTCTAAGATCTAAACACTGCCCCGCTGTTGAGATAAGCATTGTAGAAATCTTCCTACAGTGGCGTGTAGAAACCCTTAGCTGCTCTCTCATCCCTCCTTGGAGGAAACCAAACCTCAAACTCTACAAATCGCAGCTGCTGAACCTGTCTGGCCGTGGCGGCCCTCAAGTCGAGATGCACCACTGGAGGTGGACCCTGTGGTCTAGGTGGTGGACGTGATCCCCTCCGCTGTGTAGGCGGCCTCGATGAGACTAGTACACGGGTCCATCTAGAGTGGCAAAGCTGTGGTGCCAGCTCTGTCCCCTCGGCCTCCTAGGGTCTGCTGTGCCTGCTCGCCCTCCTGAGTCTGCTAAAGTGGCTCCTGCTCTGCTGACTGACCCTCCTCAATGGCAACCTGTCGTCCTACAAACATGGCAGTCCCAGCTGGACTACCATGACGATGCTCAACCTCCTCAAGCGCAGCTCTCACTGCTGGTGAAACCGACTGATCTACAATGACAACTCCACTACGGGCACCACCTCTCTCGGCACGCTCTGCGGCCTCTGCAACAGCTGTTGCTCTCGCTATCTCTGCGTCGGGGTACTTGCGCTTCTTGGATGTCACCTACTTGGTTGACTTGCCCTTCGATCCTGCTGACTAGCGAGGCGGGGGCCTCCAATCATCATCACCTGGGCCACCACCAACGTTCTTGGTGCGAGCCATCTGAACTGACAAGATGATGAACTGACGCTGATGAAGATCAATAGATAAACTAACACTCTTGAGGCTTGGCCTCGATCCTTACTCACGAGCTTGGCTCTGAGTTGACTGCCAACTGCCACAAGAACCACAATGGCACCGACTCGCTGCATGATAGAATAGATGGATATACAAATAAATACAATATGTCTAATAGATGCGAAACCCTAATAGAGAAAGCAATGTAGATGCGAACTTGAATTGAATGGCTTTCTACCTGACGAATAGCGATCCGAGAAAAGATGAGATGTCACATGGGGGATCCTCGGAACCGAGCTAGGGTTAGGGATTGCAGTGAATCAAAGGCCCGAAGAAAACAACGGCGAGGAAGACACTGCCTGGTGGTGACCTAGAGAGGCGGCGCTCTGCTCGGGCTAGGGCATGATGACTTCGGCAAGAGGCGGAGCAGGGGCACGGACAAGGCAGTGCTGCGGCGCGAAGGGCGCGGTGCTACGGTGGCACGGTGGCGCGCGGGGAGGTTCGGTAGTGCGGCGAGCTATGGCGGCGCGCGGCTGGCGAGGGTGTAGTGGCGCTTGGTGACGTGCGACGGCAGGGGCAGGCGGCATTGGGCACGGGTGAGCAGCGGCGGTGACCTAGCGGCGGCAGGGGCTAGGGCTAGGTCACGGGGAATCAAATCGAAGGCAGTGGTTATATGAGGGTCCCAAACGCGATAGAGAAGGAAACAGAGAAAAGAGTCCTGAAGCCGCACGAGATCCACTGATCGGACGCTCTGGTGGTAGCGACTGGACGCTACCACCCAGCGTCCGATCGATTCCAGAGAGGTCTAATTCCTCTGGAATCGGGACCGGACGCGTCCAGTGGTCATGACCAGACGCAGGCAGGGTCTGGTCAGTACAACTTGTTCTTCCTTCAATCGACCGGATGCTAAAGGTCCTCCTGACCAGACGCACAGACGCAGCGTCCGATCACTCCTTCGGCAGCAGTTCACCTCCTGTGAACTGATCGGACGCTGGACAACAGCGTCCGGTGCACTTTTTCCAGCAAATCTTCAAACTTCCTTCGCGCTGCCTGTTCCCAATCAAGTCCCAACTTGAATAAGATCCAAATAAACACCAATTGGGACTAATGTGAGTGACCTCTCTCAAACCTTCATATTTTTCAAAATATTTTGCCTTAGGCTATAATTCTTTTTAAGAAAATAGGCAACAAGAGGGCAAATGGAACAAAACGACTAAACAACATTTATGCATATGCAATACTTGTAAGTAAATCTAGTTGCTTGTCAAGTTTGATCCAAGGTTAAGCTTCTTCACACGCTTTTCGGCGGTTATCTTAACCATGTTAGACAAGCCCTATATGTATTGCCACAAATTAAGCATGTTGTATATTACAATGAATGCAAGGGACAACACAAGCTCAATTTTTAGTGAAGTTACCAAAATTAAGTACATTGAGCTCATTACGCAATCTACAAAATGTAGCCTCATCTAGCGGTTTCATGAAGATATCCGCTAATTGATCTTCGGATCTTACACCTTCTAGTGATATATCATTTTTAGCCACATGATCTCTTAGAAAGTGATGTCAGATATCTATATGCTTGGTGCGAGAGTGTTGAACCGGATTATTTGCAAGTTTTACCACACTTTCATTATCGCACAAAAGAGGTATCCTTTTCTAGAACTACACCATAGTCTAGCAAAGTTTGTTTCATGTATAAAATTTGTGCACAACATGCACCCGCGGCAATGTATTCCGCTTCGGCGGTGGACAAAGCCACACTATTTTGTTTCTTGGAGGACCAAGACACAAGTGATCTACCAAGCAAATGGCACCCTCCGGATGTGCTCTTTCTATCAACTTTGTATCCGGCGTAATCCGAATCGGAATAGCCAATTAATTCAAATAAAGCTCCTTTGGGATACCAAAGGCCAATGCTTGGTGTGTGCTTAAGATACCTAAGGATTCTTTTTACGGCAATTAAATGTGTTTCCTTAGGACTAGCTTGAAATCTAGCACACATACACACACTAAACATGATGTCGGGCCTAGATGCAGGTTAAATATAACAAGCTACCAATCATAGAACGGTAGAGAGTTTGATCAATCGGGTTACCTCTCTCATCTAGGTCGAGATGTCCATTTGTAGGCATTGGTATCTTGATTGGCTTATATTTATCCATCTTGAATCTCTTGAGAAGATCTTTAGTGTATTTCTCTTGAGAGATGAAGATGCCTTCTTTCATTTGCTTGACTTGAAAACTAAGAAAGAATGTAAGCTCATCCAATCATGGACATCTCGAACTCTTTGACATCAATTCACCAAATTCTTTGCATGAGTCTTCATTTGATGATCCAAAGATGATATCATAACATATACTTGACAAATGAAGATATGCCCATCAAGCTTCTTGGTGAATAGTGTAGTGTCGACCTTCCCAATGGTAAAGCCCTTCTCAATAAGGAAGTCCCGAAGGCGCTCATATCAAGCTCTTGGGGCTTGCTTAAGCCCATATAGTGCCTTGAACAACCTCCTTCTCGGTGAATAAGCATTGAAAGCCAAGATCACACAATTGCCCAATGGATAGCAAGTTGAAGCTCAATGAAGCAACATAAAGCACATTGGAGATGGAATGATCATTTGATATTGCCACTTTGCCCAAACCTTTAACCTTGCCCTTTGAATTAGTCTCTAAATGTTATTTTCTCTTGTCCATCTACCTCTTCATCTAGTGAGGTGAATATACGAGGATCATCGGTCATATGTTGAGTGCAACCACTATCAATAACCCAATAACTTCCACCGGTCTTGTAGTTCACCTATACACAAGAGATTCAAGCTTTAGGGATCCAAACTTATTGAGGGCCCTTCACCTTCTCAACAAGTGACTTAGCCACCCAAATCTTCTTAGGCCTACTCTTGTTGGGGGTCCTAAGAACATGACTTTCATCTTTCTACTAGAATCTTTTCTAAGCATGTAGTGAGCATTGAAAGCAAAGGGTCTAGCATGCTTGGGCAAGAGTTGTGGTGGTGGAGTTTGACACTCATGAGCAAAGTGGCCTTCTTGTCCACACTTAAAACTATCTCTTTGGCTTTGGCTTTGGCTTTGATTGTTGGTGTTGAGCTTGGGCCTTTATCTTCTCTACACTTGCCATATATCCAATGTCACTTCTATCCATCTTCATGACGGTATTCATGAGTAGCTCACTTTGGAGATGCTTGCCTCTAGCAAACTTGCTCAATCCCACCTTGAGATGCTCTTTCTCCATCTTGAGCTTCTTGTTCTCTTCCTTGAGAATATCATTGTTCTTCTCTTCCTTGAGTTTCTTGTTTTCTTCTTTGAGCTTCTCATTCTTAAGGATCAACTCTTTGTCATGATCAAGAGTTTCTAGCACAATGGTGTTGTGACTTTTCATCTCTTCAAGATCTTTCATGAACTTCTCATTGTCACTCTTGAGCTTGAACATACTCATCATAGTCATTGCACTCAACCACTTGCTTGCCTTTGCTACTAGATCCATGCTCAATGCTCTCACCAATTAAATCATCACATGAGGTAGCTATATCAATCTTAACAACATGGTTAGTAGCATCATGTGGCTCATTTGGTAAGAATTCTTGTGCAATAATAAGGGTATCATAATTGATCTTTAGAGTTGTATATTCATCTTTTAGCTTATTGTGACTAGTGATAAGCTCATTGTGCACCCACTCAAGTTTATCATGTTTATCTTTAAGCTCTTTCTTAGAAGATTTGAGCTCCTTGAGTTTGGATGATATAGAATTCATTTGTTTCTTTGAGCTCATCATTAGCCTTTTCTAATGTATCACACTTAGCTAAGAGTGAATCATTTTTAGCATCAAGTTTTTCATTTGTAGCTCTACTCTTTCTAATGATCTTAGTGTATTTTCTTAGTATTTTGACAAGATCATCATATGTAGGTGAATCATCATCGCTATCGCTATCATCATCACTAGCTTGCTCATCATCACTACTATCATCACTCTTAGTTACCTTGCGTTCACCCTTGGCCATAAGGCATAGGTGTGTAGAGGATGATGGCGATGGTGACGGTGAGGATGCAAGATCAATAGCAATGGCGGCCACCTTCTCATTGTCACTATCATCATCGGATGAATCCGCTTGATGAATCAATATCCGTGAGCCAATCACCGATAATGTAGGCCTTGCCACTCTTCTTCTTCTTGTAGAAGTCCCTCTTTTTGCCATCTCTCTTCTTGTATGGCTTGTTCTTTTTCTTCTCATCTTCATCTTCATTGCTTGAATCATCTTTCTTGCCCTTGTTTTTGAACTTGTCTTTCTTGGGCTTTGTACATTGATGAGCTAAATGGCCAAGTTCACCACAATTGTAGCAATCCATCTCGGAGATTGGCTTTCTTCTTGAGCTAGTGAAGAACTTCTTCTTCTTGCCGTCAAACTTGATGCCACTCTTGTTTAGCTTCTTTAGCATCTTGGCGGTCTTCTTCACCATAAGAGCAAGACTTTCTTCATCATCTTCATCACTTGAGCTCTCATACTCAAGTCTTGCCTTGCCTTTATCTTGGCTAGCTTTGAATGCTAAGTCTTTCTCTTTCTTCTTTGTAGAGGATGAGCCATCTTGTGGCGTGATGTGCATGTACATCTCATGAGCATTGATCTTTCGCAAGATTTGTGTCAGTGTAGCGGTGAAAAGATCACCTTGATGTAGCACGGTCACAATGTGCTCATATTTGTCAATGGGGAGGACACTCAAGATCTTTCTCACAACGTCGGATGGTGACATTTGAGTAAGTCCAAGCCCATTGACTTCCTCTACAAGAACATTTAAACGAGAATACATTTTATTAGCACTTTCTTTGGGAAGCATCTCAAAAGAATTTAGCTTTTTAATTACAAGATGATAGCGTTCCTCACGCTCACTCTTAGTTCCCTCATGGAGCGCACAAACGTCCGACCATAGTGCATGGACGTCTTTATGGTTCCTTACGCGGTTGAACACATCTTTGCAAAGACCTCTAAAGATGGTGTTGCGAGCCTTTGCATTCTATTTTTCATAGTTCACTTCATTGCCTTGAAGTTGTGTGGTATTCTTAGGGGTTGGGAACCCTTGAGAGGCGGCTCTAAGAATTCCAACGTCTAGAGCTTCTAGGTATGCCTCCATGCGAATTTTCCAATATGGAAAATCATCCCCCTCGAAGATAGGAGGAGGTCCATCCCCGTGAGACATCTTACTCTAAGCGGTTAAGCTTAAAAATGTGAGCATGAGGCTCTGATACCAATTGAAAGGATCAAGATGCCTAAGAGGGGGGGGTGAATTGGGCTAATTCTAAATTTTCTTGCAATAATCAAATCCTATGGATAGCCCAATTAACCCCTTGTGCCTAGAAAAGTGTTTCTATCAAATTAACGCACAAAAGACTTGCAACCTATGTTCCAAACTTACTCTAGCATGGCAATTCTATGAATGTAAAGATAAGTATTGAATTGCTCAAAGTAAATACTTAAAGTAAATGCTCAAAGTAAATGGAGAGAGGAACGCTGGTGATGTTTTGCCGAGGTATCGGAGAGTCGCCACTACCCACTAGTCCTCGTTGGAGCACCCGCGCAAGGGTGTAGCTCCCTCTTGATCCGTGCAAGGATCAAGTGCTCTCTACGGGTTGATTCTTCGACACTCCGTCGCGGTGAATCACCCAAAGCCGCTCACAACTTGAGTTGGGTCACCCACAAGCTCCGCCGGGTGAACACCAAGCTCCCAATCACCACCAAGCCATCTAGGTGATGGCGATCACCAAGAGTAACAAGCACGAACTCTCACTTAACCACGCGAAGCCTAATGAGAAGATGGATGCACACTTGTCTACTCTTGATTCACTAATGAGGTTTCACTCTTGGATTCTCAAATCACAAACACCTCACTAGGACCTTGTTCTTTGGCACTCACAAACGTGTTTCTCAGTTGTTGAAATGAGCAAAAGTGACTCCACACACGAGTGGAGCTTCTATTTATAAGGCAGCCTGAAAAACAAACCGTTATGAGCTTCTGCGGGGTGACCGGACGCTCCGATCGTGTTGACCGGACGCTCCGGTCAGTTCAACCCATGAATCCAGTAGTAATGAGTTGACCGGACGCTGGCAGGGTCCGGTCAGTACTGACCGAACGCGTCCGGTCGCATAAAACCCTTACTGGAACCTTACTGGACTCGACCGGACGCTGGACCCTTAGGGTCCGGTCAGTATTGACCGGACGCGTCCGGTCACACTTTCTCAAGTCTGGACCCTTACTGGAGTCGACCGGACACTGGCCCTCAGTGTCCGGTCACATTGACCTTCCAGCGTCCGGTCACACCAGACTTGTTCTCCTCGGTCAAATGAACTGACCGGACCCTGCGGCCAGCGTCCGGTCGCACCGGAGCCAGCGTCCGGTCAGTATTTGACCCTCCATTCACTTCCAACTCTCGATCACTTGTGAATGAAGTTTGCTCCATGGGATCAAAGGGCTTCATAGGAGCTACCTAGAGCTAGTTTTAAATAAGTGTGCACCACACCTAACTCACTAGACTCAACTAGGTCAAGCTACCCGTCCATACCCCCCTTAATAGTACGGCCAAAGGAAAAACAAAGTCCTAAACTACTCTAAGTGTCTCTCCAACTCCAATCGACACTTAGAACTAGTCATTCCTTAACCTTGTCGTCCATCCTTTGAAAACCAAAACGATTTCCATCGTAGGGGCATGACAACTTTGATTGCTCGATTGATCTCCATTACCATGACCTAACTTAATTGCATCTGCAAAACACACGTTAGTCATAGTAATCTTGTATAGTCATTAACCACCAAAACCCAACTAGGGGCCTAAATGCTTTCACTGTCAATATATAAACGGTTTTATGGATTTTTTTGTTTTAGTTTGTTATTATCATCATAGCTGCCATCGATCCGGTCGAACCTCACTGTTGATGGTAACAGATTAGATTCAGAGCGTTTGTAGATCCATTTGTACTAGACAGTCGATTTGTTCGCATGTTATATCCTTTCTCGCTAGGTTCATCGCCTCAATGCTTTACACTGGTTATATCCACCTAGCTGATGATTTTACTTATATCTACGTGCATTGTACTTGTCATCATAAAATCAATCGCAACCCATGAGATTTATAGTCCTTAACAACTGATTTCTTCGCGTATCGGCTATTTAGTTGATTTCCCCGTCTGGCTGCTCCCGAAGCGGCACACTTGGAACTGTCTAGGCAAAACCGGCATGTTTCACCTTAAATTACTGATAAAATGTCTCTCCTTGTCAATTGCGGGTCAAATTGACTGGCACGCCCTCGGGAAATTCACAGGATTGACCGGTCCTGCGTTGAAGTCAAGCGGATCTTCAGTCTTGCTCCATCAAGCAGATCCTTCCGGCTTGCTATGTGCCAGGCGCATCGAAACTTTTTTGTGCCGACACACGTTATGGCACGCCCAGTGGAACCATAATCATTTGATTAGAAGTCTGATGCTTTATGGATATTCTGTTAGCTTCCAAATCACGGAGAGGCTGAATTTTTCATCTACAACAAAAGGACGATGTTAGTATTTATTCAACCATCTATTGAGGCATTATTCATCAAGGCCTCGACATCTGGCATCATCAAACAACATATCATACTCTACAGCCGATTTCAATTACGCCTGAAAAGTCACCAATCCTGATTAAAGGCAGTAAGCAGTTTTTCATCTATTCATGTGAACCAGAGATCTGGATTTTTTTTTCTTGAGCCAGAGATCATTGTCAAAAAACCACAAAGGAAACCAGAGATAAAGTTGCAAGGCCACGTGCTGCTGTTCGGGAGCCTGAACAAGATTCAAGATGTACTGCTAGAATACCTCAAGCACGAAAGATATCATAGGAAGATGCCGATGATCATACTCATTGTCTCTAGAAAGTTGATTTTGGTCAAAAGGGACATCGACAGTTAGATTAAAACAAAGAACTAATGGATTATTTGGCCGATGGAGTTATTTTAGCTTTACACTGGCCAACGGGAGAAGCCAGGGTCCTGACACGGAGGGGATTGCATGTCATTTGTGTGGTGCTACTAGCAACGTGTGCTAGGTTGCTGTTGTGCTGTTACAAACTTGCAACAACACGTTGACACTTTAAGTGATAAAGTCAAGAAGATCAAAAGTTGATGCCGCTGTACTCTGCCGCACAAAGAATATTGCATTGGCTAAACAAAGATATACTACGAAGGTAACATGCATACTATATTCATTAATAAGGAGATAAAGATGGGAAGTTAATGCATCTGCATGCGAGGCACGTCTTGTGATTTTAAAGATTAGATACACACGTATGCAAGATGATTGCCAATGTATGTAATCTATTCGGATGGTTGGTCCCTCACATCTATCGGCTTCAAGACTTTGGGTCAATAACTGCTCATGAAGTAGGATCGGGGTTCAAGACTCTGCCCCAAGCTGATAAGACTGTCTCCAACAGCCTACCCATACACCGACGCAAACTCAAAATGCGTCGCGAACACGAAAAATCCGAAGTCCAACAGAGCAGGCATAGCAAGAACCTATTTTGCGTAGATGGAGAGAGGAATCCCAAATTTGCGTCCACCCTCCGTCTTCTCTCTCCTCAACCCAAATCTCCGGCGGAGCGGAGGCGGCAGCCAGGGCGCGGAGGGACACCGCGACGCAGGGTGGCTCCGGCGGTGCTCTGCCCCAACGCAGAACAAGACAAGAGAGAGAGAAGGGAGGAGAAACCAGAGGAAGCAGAGAAGAAGGGGAGGGATGGCGCCGGTGGGTGGAGGCACTCCTTGGCTTCCTCCTAGCTCCCATGCGACCAAGCCCTACTTCCTCTGGGGGGACACGCACGCCACCTCCCTCGCGGCCTTCGACTCCGGCGTCGGCATCTTCAAGTCGAGCGCTCTGGAGACGGCGGCGGCGCCGGCCGCTGCGACAGCCGCGACGGACTCGGCGCTGGTCTCGCCGGAGCTCGGCGCCGCGGCCGCGTCTGCGCCTGGACTTCTCCGGGTCCGGGAAGAAGAAGCAGCAGCATCAGGAGGTGGGCGGTGGTGTCGTCGGAGCCAAGAAGCCGCCGCAGCGCGGGCTCGGCGTGGCGGAGCTCGAGCGCCTCCGTTGCGGGGGCGACCCGCTGCTCGACCTCTCCGCCGTGGTCGGGGACGCTGCCGCCGGCGCGCAGGGACAGGGCCACCCGCTGCTCCACTATCATCACCACCACCGGTCCACCGCCACCTGCAGATGCCGGCCACCTGTGGAGAGAACGAGGAAGAAGAGGGCTGATTTGCTTTCGCTGTTGGAGTTGCTATTTTTGGGTACGATCCTTTTTCCTCTGTACATGACCCAAATCAGTAAATGGGTATTGGATTTAGGTATCCATTGTTGGAGACAGTCTAAGCCATCTGCCGATGGGGTCCCTACCGAACGCCGCTCATAAGAAGATTACACGGAGGGATTTATGCTCCACCCCATGGGCTCCAAGATGCTCCATCATACTTGATGAGCTGATACGTGGTGTTGTCGTCACCCCAGCTGGCGTACATCGGCATGTATGCATGCTTCTTCGTTAGTCAGCCGGACGGACACAGACATTGGGTACAGAACCTATACGTCCAGAGCCATCCATCGGCGCACTGCTCCAGCATGTATGAATTATTCGTTTCTAAACCGACTGGATAGAGCATCAGCCAGGTTCTTCTGTACTTTAGTCGATAGACACAAGAGCATAATTTGACTGAGCATAATTGCGTACATATGCGTACATATCAAAGGAGAAAGAGCATAATTGCTTACGTTCATTCAAGAAATCTGGTGGTAGGGCTTCACTCAAAATATACACATCGGCTAATTATAGTTCGCTTACATCAACGGAGACAGCAGATGTAATCAGTGTATCTTGGAGAAACATTGACGAGACAAGCCGATTGACGGTGAAACTTAAATCGCAAGATGGCCACATACTAAGTATTGGAGTGGCATGTTTAGGATAAGGTTGCAAATATAATATTCCCATAAGAGTAGCCGATGTGGCCATGCACACATGAGTATTGGCTGAAAACAATATCGGCTTGGAGAGTCATGGATAAATTCTACATATCGGCAAGGAACGGTGCGGCGCCTTGGCATGAGCCACAACTTGTACCTGTTCACTACCCTGCAAGACGGCAACGAAACCAGCAATGGACGTTCTGATTGACAAGGTGGCTAGATCCACCGGGATGTTTCTAGAGTGCAAGTACGAGATCATGAAGTGGCTAGACACATCTACGGCATGCCGGTGGTGACATGAACGGCACAACGGCACTGGAGAAAACGGACATCGACATCATAATGGATGACGTGATGGATATAGCCCAGAGTGCATGGGACATCGTACTGATAAACCTGGACTGAGCATGGGCACCATATTTGCTAGCTGCACCAGCTACAGCGAGGGTGAACGAGAAGCGCTAGCCATGGTGCAGAGGATGTTGCACAACCTCAACCAGGCTACCACCAATTCCGACTTCTTCGGCGACAACCAGGATTGCCACGAGCTGTTAGAGCTCGCCAAACAGGTCGTAAAGTACGCCGAGGTAGTGAGGTTTGGGAGCTGCACACATTCAAGGGGACGCCAAACCCATCATCAAGCTAGCTTCAACTTATGACAGCCAATGGCACGCATACCAGTAAAAGCCGATGAGATCTTTTACTACAAGCAACCAAGAATCGAGAGTCTAGGTGCATCAAATTGAGCTGAATACCATCGGCTATTCACCTCCATTGACAGCTCACATCCATGGACTCCAAGAACAGATATACAGAGATCGACTGGGGGGCCAGTACTGGCTCAGTTTCCACTTCAGTTAAGGCATCAGGCGATGGAACCATCTGGTTTGTCAGCTAATTCAAGTACGGCTGCATCGGTTAAGTTCGACCTCCACTACTCGAATTAGATTAAGATCAAGTTATCGACTCTACCTAAGTGTGGCCTCTTTCGGGTAGATTCATTAAGTTACCGATCTTGCTGATGTTATTATTGTCATTAGTTTTAGCAAAATCAACCTGTCCGATTGAGATCGATCTAAATCGGCCTCACATCCTTTTTAGTCCATCGTTTATTTTGTCACATCGCGATGGTTCTTACTTTAAACGACGGATTATGTTTCATCGGCTGTTCTACTTCGATCTTGATCGTGCATAGTACGTGGTTAGGGCATGTCTGATCTTGAGAAGATTTACTAGCTAGTTGAATCTGGTCTATAGCCACTACCGGAGACTGTATAGTTACCGAGTGCCCCGACAATTACCGAGTGTCAAAAGTCGGGGCACTCGGAAAAAAGTACTTACCGAGTGCCAACACTCGGAAAATATAAACACCCGGTAGTCAACCGCTTTACCGAGTCAGCACACTCGGTATATTCAGACACTCGGTAAAACTACAAGTTTACCGAAGGGGTGCACTCGGTAAAAACGGTCACTCGGTATTGACGTGCCACGTCACCTAGGATAGCAACCGTGCCCAAACGGCGTCAAGGCATGACATGTTTACCGAGTGTTATGATCATACACTCGGCAAACATGAAAATTTTACCGAGTGTTGGGCCAATACACTCGGTAAACACTATCTTTTACCGAGTGTATTGGCCCAACACTCGGTAAAATTCAACCAAATTTCTTGTTTTTCCCTTCATTCTTTTTCCTCTATCCACATATGATATTTAGTACTCCATTCCAAAATATGGTGTTTATTTCGATTTATTTACTATATTTCACAAAATTTTCATTCTTTATGAAAATTAGGAACATATCGTGTGAATTTAATTGTAATAATTAAAATCGAACTCGATAAATCACAAGATTGGAAGAATTAACATTGAAGCATACATCTATGTTATAGAAAAAATTTCATAACGTTTTGGAAGTATTTTTACATTCGTCGCTGCCGAACCGGTACATCTCCCAAAGAGACGCTAAACATTCACAATGACGAGTAGGATTTCTATTAAGAGTGAAATTCAACATTATGATTTGAACTTGGAATTTTTTAGATAGTAAATAGATGACATGAAATAGTTCATGTGAAAGTTTGGTGAATTTTAGGATTAAATTGGCATTTTTTTCTTTTTTGTTTTGCATGAAATAATGGATACTTTTACCGAGTGTGACCTCAAACACTCGGTAAAGGTTAGCCACGGCCCACCTGCCTGCCACAGTGGGCTGCCATGCTTATGTTTACCGAGTGTCGTAGATCGGGGCACTCGATAAACATGTACCAGGGCTGCGGTGCTTGAGTTTACCGAGTGCCGTACATCTAGGCACTCGGTAAACAGAAGCATTCAACAAGCCGTTTCTCCCTCAAATCGTTTTCTACTTTCACACACACACCGCACACGCCTCCCCACCGCCACGGCCGCCTCCTCCCCTCCACCACCGCCGCCACCGGGCGGTCCCCCACAGCCGCCGCCACCGGAGAGACGGAGAGAGAGAGAGACGGAGAGAGAGACAGCGGCACCGGCGCACCGGACGACGATCCCCTCCGCCGACGCCGCCCCGTGCTCCCTCCTTCGCTCCCGTTCCCGCGAGGTGGGGTGGGGTGGGCCCCAGCAGCAGCGGCGACGGCGAGCACTCTCTCCCCTCCCCTGACCGCGGCCTCCCCTTCCGTACGTGCTCCCGCCGCACCGGTGGACGGAGAGAGAGACAGCGGCACCGGCGCACCAGACGACGATCCCCTCCGTCGACGCCGCCCCATGCTCCCTCCTTCGCTCCTGTTCCCGCGAGGTGGGGTGGGGTGGGCCCCAGCAGCAGCGGCGACGACGAGCACTCTCTCCCCTCCCCTGACCGTGGCCTCCCCTTCTGTATGTGCTCCCGCCGCACCGGTGGCGACAAGGGACCCCTGCCTGCTCCCGTTGACGCCAGGTACCTGCCCTGTTGCCCACCTCTCCCCTCCGTCTGGTGGCGCCGTGATGCAACTAGTATTAGTAGATGGCTGCAAACATCATGGCAAGTATGTTATCTTTTCACTGAAAAACGAGTGAAGAATTTTTCAAACATATATGAATAGCGTGGAAAAACTTCAAGGTTCCATGAATAGTGTGGCAAAACCTCGAGGTTCCATAACTCAGTTAAGTGAATTGTCTACCCTTCTCCATCAATTTAAGCTTCTAGGATAAATTGGTTGGTGCAAGCAACTCAATAGATTTAATGCTTTTCATTTGATTGAGTGTCCTTTTTTTCTAAGTAGGTCATGATTTGTTCAACCTGAATGTAAGGAACCTTTGTTTACAACTACATGACACAACTGCTATATGTTCACCACTAAGGCCTGATTTGATCAAAACAAAGGACAGGTGGGGAAATTTTAGAGGATTGGAACTATACGAAAATTTCCTATGAAACTCTTTGGAACGAAGGACGGGGTTCCTACAAATCATAAATTCCTATGGAATGCTTTGTTCCAGGTTACTGGAGCACGAAATAATCTTGTTGGCTAAAAACCGATAGAAAAGGCCTGAAAACCGTCAGAAATTACATACATTCCTGACGACAAACTATTAGGAACTTGCCAACAGGAGCGACTCGACTTCGCATCAAGGATCATGCCCTGAAGATATTAACTTGCTTATGGAGTTGATTGTTATTTATCTGTAAGAGCCTAAGCTCAATTAACCCGCGTAGTAGCAAAGATAAAACAGCCTGTGCCTAAAACGGCGTGGGTGTTCGTGTTCCAGCTGCATGCCTGACTTCCCGTGCACCTGGAGATTGGCGACTTGACTACTGCAAATGGGAGCTTGTTTAATCCCATCCACAGATTGCCCCGAACGTTTCTTGACACTGCCAGTTTGCAAGTTGCAGCACTTTTGACTGTGTGTGATTCTGATAAGGGCTTTAGTAGAAGTACGCTGTTAATGAAAAGCTAAATGTTGGTAGTAACTGACAGTGGCGCGTCACAGTACTTTGATAGGCTTCTTTTACTACCTGTTGGATGGATAAGCTCCTTCCGTAAGAAGATGAAGGCAGGGAGAAGAATCTCCCATCGAGAAACTTCTCTTTGTCCTTTTTTTTCTCTCCAGCTTCTTGTCGTGTACCTAAGCGCTGAACTGAAGCTTGCAAGCACTACTAGTAGTATAGCAGTAGTACTTACGGCTTGTATAGAGCAGTCAAATTAAGGATACGATGAGCACAATTCGCAACAAGAAAAGGCTGCCCTTATCTACTGCCATTTTTTCTTCTAACTTGAAACCTTGACAAGTTTGACAACTATATATATATATATATATATATATATATATATATATATATATATATATAGTTAGAGCTAAACAGCTTGTTCGTTTGAGGCCGAAACTTAAACAAAACACACACACACGCTACTGTACTGTGCCATCACGTTCCAGCGTGCACGGAGCTTGGTAAATAAATTTGTATACTACTGCTACTACTAAACCACCTAGCGAAAGTAGGTAGGTGCTGGTGTGGTGTGTCGATTAGCTACTAGTGTTGCTGCTTTATTATCTGCATTATTATCGCAATCGAGACGGGGCACTAGAGAAAGAGAAAAGATTTAACTGTTTGCCTGTCTTTGTTAGACTGTATTTTTCCTGCACTAATTGGAACATAAACCTTTAGGTGATGAACAAAAGCTTTACCTATAGAAAGGTGTTGTTAGGATACACATAGATATTCCACATATATATTACTAGTTTTTTAGAGTTCCAGGGACAAAGCCCTAGTCCATTGCATTGCATCAGGACCAGTAAATTCAGCGTTATTACAGCATAATCAAAGTGCATGCCCTCTGGCTGAACATCCAGTACAAAACGTTGAGCAATGCCATAGAGTTAAGCATCTGCGAGTTTCAGACTGGCTTTTGTTTTCCTCGCAAAGTTGACATCTGCACAATATTGCAGGAATCCACATCCTCTGTTGATGTTGTATTCTTATTTTTACTGGAGGAATTGATCTTATTTCCAGTTTTATTGCTCTAAACTGCAATATCGTCTATATGTTAGGATGGATGACCGTCAGTGGATGTACACGGGCTATCAGAAGAGGGGTCAATACACAAATGAATGGATTGAGAAGGCCAATGATTTCATGACGAAGGCATTTGCAAACGGACAGCGACATGCCTGGTGTCCCTGTAGGAAGTGTAAGAACAAGGCAATGAAAACATATGAGGAGATGACTAAAGATCTTGTCAACAATGGATTTGTAGAGAACTATACCCGGTGGACCATGCATGGTGAACGCCATCGTGCGAGAGAAGAGGTCATGAGACAACGGATCGAGGAGTTTGATTCTGAAGTCGGGGTGGCAGAAATGTTAAATGACCATGACATGGCTTTCGATGAAGGAAGTGCAGAGCAGGAGCCAGAGCAAACTGCAAAGGCGTTTTACGCCATGTTGGATGTGGCACAACAACCCCTTCATGGGCGCACCAATGTTTCTAAACTGGATGCCATTGCACGTCTAATGGCTGTGAAGTCCCAGTTTAGCTGGAGTAGAGAATCCTTCGATCAACTGTTGACAGTAGTTGGCACCCTACTTCCGGATGATCACGTTCTGCCAAAGAACACGTATGAGTCAAATAAAATCCTTCGTGCACTCAAGATGTCGTACGAGCAGATACATGCTTGTCCGAACGGATGCATCTTATTCAGGGGAGAACATGCTGATGATAAGTACTGTCCGAAGTGTAAGGCATCTAGGTACATTGAGTTAGAATCTGGTGATGGTTGGAAGACGCAAACAAAAGTCGGCGCAAAGATCCTAAGGTACCTTCCTTTCATACCAAGGATCCAATGGCTTTTCATGAGCGAGGAATCCGCAAAACAGATGACATGGCACAAAACTAGACGCCGATACACTGACAAGATGATACATCCGTCCGATGGTGAATCATGGAAAAGCTTCGATCGGAAGCATACCGACAAAGCTGATGAGGCTCGTAATGTACGCATTGCACTGGCAACTGATGGGTTCAATCCTTATGGAATGGGTTCTTCACCATACACATGTTGGCCTGTATTCGTCATCCCTCTCAACCTCCCACCTGGCGTCGCCTTTCAACGACAAAATATTTTCTTGTCACTTATAATTCCAGGACACCCGGGGGCTAATATGAGTGTGTACATGGAGCCTTTGATAGACGATTTGGTCCGTGCATGGGACGAAGGGGTAGTGACATACGACCGATTCACAAAGACAAACTTCAGAATGCATATTTGGTACCATTATTCCATGCATGACTTCCTGGCTTATGGGTTATTTTGTGGCTGGTGTGTTCACACGAAGATGCCATGCCCGATATGCAAGTCAGCTGTGGAGTTCTTTCGGTTGGAGAAGGGGGGCAAGTTTTCTTCATTTGACAAACATCGACAATTCCTCCCTCTTGACCACCCATTCAGGAGAGACAAGAAGAACTTTCGAAAAGGTGTCACAGTGGAAGACTCTGCACCGGAAATGATGACAGGTGCCCAGGTTCTTGAGATGTTAGATGGTCTTGTGGTCGACAATGAAAAGGGGGGCTTCGTGGGATATGGAAAAGAGCATGCCTGGACACACAAGTCGTGCTTGTGGAAGCTTCCTTACTTTAAGGACCTCCTTCTTCCACATAACATTGATGTAATGCACACTGAAAAGAATTTCGCCGAGGCGGTCCTTCACACAATCATGGACTGGGAAAAGTCAAAGGACAATGTCAAGGCTAGATTGGATCAAGCAACGCTGTGCGATAGACCAAAGCTAAACATGTTGCCTCCCTTACGCGGGAAGTCATGGAAGAAGCCTAAGGCCGACTTCGTCCTAATGAGGGCCCAAAAGAAAGAAGTTCTTCAATGGTTCTAATCGTTGATGTTCCCTGATGGGTATGCAGCGAATTGGAGGAGGGGTGTGAACTTAAGTACCATGCGAATCACAGGGCTGAGGAGTCATGATTACCACATATGGATTGAGCGCCTTCTTCCGGTGATGGTTCGTGGCTATTTCCCTGATCACATCTGGCGAGTGATGGCAGAGTTGAGCATGTTCTTCCACAAGCTATGTGCTAAGGAGATATCTCGGACCGAGATTGAAGAAATGGAAAGAATGGCCCCGGTGTTGCTCTGCAAGTTGGAGAAGATCTTTCCCCCTGGCTTCTTCAATCCGATGCAACATTTGCTCTTGCACCTACCATATGAGGCAAAAATGGGGGGCCCTATGCATGCCCGTTGGTGCTATCCAATTGAGCGATGCCTAAAGGTTCTTAGAACAAAATGCAAAAATAAATGCAAAATTGAAGCTTCCTGTGCAGAGGCATCCATTGTGGAGGAGGTGTCATACTTCACAACAAGATACTATGCCGACAACCTTCCTAACGTGCATAATCCACCCTCTCGTTACAATGCTGCCGACAATCAGTCGACCCTCAGCCTTTTCCGAGGGCAACTCGGAAGTGCAAGTGAACCTACCTTGAAGATGTTGAGCCTAGAAGAGTGGCGCTCTATCCAGCTGTATGTGTTGCGGAACCTTGAAGAGGTTGGCCCGTACATTGCGTAAGTTTTACACAAACTTGTTTCTTTTCTTGTCAATATTTCGCATGCACCCATCCAACCCTCTTGTTAACGGCCGTTACAGCAAATTTGTTCTCCTCTACCATCGTCCATCACGGAGGGAACCCACCGAAGCGGAAGTTGAAACCCTTCTAAGACATGGCGCGGGAGAATGAAATCCCACTTTTATTTGTTGGTTCAAGGAGGAGGTACTGTTCAATTTCATTTGTTGTTTGTACTTAACTCTCAACTTGACAAATATATAACGAATCATCCTACTTGAACTAGCAGGCCAAAACTGACATGTCTATGAGTGCCGAGTTGAGGCAAGTTGCCAATGGATTTGAATTTAGGGTCAAGTCATTCTCTGTGTATGATGTCAATGGATATCGCTTTCACACAACTCGGCACGAGCAGAGTCAGCTGAATCGAAGAACCACAAATACCGGTGTTTTCACGCCAGGCACAGATGGGTTGGACTACTATGGAATAATTGAAGAAATATACAAACTCAAGTTTCCTGGTTGTGTACCTCTTCATCCTGTCATATTCAAATGCCATTGGTTTGATCCCAAAGAAGTGATAAAGACCCCTGAGCTTGGGTTAGTCGAAGTTCTAAAGTCATCCGTCTTGTTAGGAGACGACGTGTACATTGTGGCCCAACAGGCCACGCAAGTTTATTATCTCTCATAGTCTCATACCCGTGCCAAACCAAAGACCGTCTTAAGGCGTATGATGTTGTGTACAAGGTATCGCCGCATGGTAAAGTACCCGTCCCAAACGATGATGATTATAACATCGATGCAAACACATATGACGGAGAGTTCTTTCAAGAAGAAGGATTAGAAGGGAGTTTTGAGATTGTCTTAGATGTAGATCTCGCAATGGAAGTAGACAATGATACGATCATTGTTGACGGGAATGATGGAGAGGAGGTTCACAACGCGAAGGACTTGTTATTACTTGAGCAACACCATTCAGGAAGTGTCGCTAGTGATGAGACTTTGAGAGACGATCATAATTACGTCGACAATAGCGATGATGAGATTTTTGGCCCACCTATCGATGATCTTGATGATTATTTCTAGTACATGTAAGATCTGTAGTACTTATGGCAATTTTATACATGTATGATACATTTACTTATTTTGCATCTCTTTTATACATGTATGATATATTTACTTATTTTGCATCTCTTTTATACATGTATGATACATTTACTTATTTTGCATCTCTTTTATACATGTATGATACATTTACTTTTGTATATGCGTACTGATAGTTTATTCCTTTTGTTGTAGGTGATTGATGGTGGGCGGTGGAATCAGGAAGCTTAGGTCGGTTATGACCTTACTGGCTGGTGGCGAGGGGTCCAGCCAGGGTGGAGGAGGAGGGCGTGCACAGACTGAGGGTGGAGGGCGTGCACAGGGAGGAGGAGGAGGACGACGACGAGGGCGTGCCCAGGGAGGTGGAGCCCAGGATGGAGGAGCCCAGGGTGGAGGAGGAGGACGGCGACGACGAGGGCGTCGAGAGCCGACACCTCCTCCACAGGACGATGACGACGAGTTCGTAGCAGCCACGGAGGAGGATGAGGAGGAGGAGGAGACCAGGGAGGAGATAGCGGAGGCGGTGGAGGAGGCACGGAGGGAGGATGAGGCCGAGCGAGCTGAGCGCGAGGAGGATGCCGACTTGCTGGCAGAGGAAAATGGGGTGCCTACGGTTTGGCTGCGAGGGTCATCGCGCCTCCCAGACTTACCCATACAGAGACGGCCAGTGATTCGACCATCCGGAACTAAGTAAGTAATTTTTGCATGTTAACACTAATTCACAGGTTTTTAAGTTATAACAGAAACTAATATTCAATCTCAATAACTTTGTGCAGGGATTGGGAAATGGTGATCCCAGGGAGTCACTCTCGCCGAGTAAATGGGATCCTGGGTCTTCTATGCAGGGCAAACTACCCCGGGATGGTGAGGATCGATGGTGTTGTGCAGCCCGCCATGAAGTGGTCCCACTGGCACGCCGCCAGCGATTAGACTGATCGAGCTGGCAGGTGTTATAACAGCAAGGCCGACCGGGTGATGAAAGAGCTGTGGGTATGTGTTCATCGCACTATGCTGATAATAACATCACATTAATTATATATTACTGACTGCATTTGCTTGTAGGATTACTACACCTTGGCGGAGGGAGTACGTAGGGAGGACGCGGATGACGTGGTGAACAGAGTCTGTGTTCACCAAGTGCAGGACCTCTTCTACGAGACAAAGCTCCTGTACAGAAGAATTTACCATGGCCGCAGAGGACACAGAGTCACCAGAGCGCAGGCAGTGCACCTGCCCCTGACTAAGGAGCAATACTTGACGGTAAACATGAGATTACATCGTCTGCGATTAATTGCACTGAAATTGATTTATGATTTGTCATGTGCTCGTGTACGTGCAGGTGCCTCCTGCTTGGTGTGCGGGGATGGACAACTGCTGGGAGGCCATTGTGGACAAGTGGTTGAGTGAGGAGTACGAGCAATATCACGCCGTACGCTCACGTTGCCGTGCAATGATGCAGGGTTCCTCGCACAAACAAGGCCCCACTACCCTCAAGGAATATGCAGCCAGATATGTACGCGGATTTCATTTCGTTGTTGCTATGCTAACTTCTGAATGCATAATATCTTATTGTTGTGCTTCTTCCTGCAGACGTGGTTCCACCCCGGCCAGGAGTGCGCCTCGTTCAAGGCATATGCCTTGACACACAAGGGCAAGGCAAAGGACCCCGACCTCGTCTACAACGCGGAGGACCCGCCCGAGGCATACAGCAACCCGAGCGTGCACATGCGCCTCAGCGAGTACACGGCGATGGCGAGAGAGATCCATGGGTCAGAATTTGATCCGAGCACCGCTGACCTCGAGGGTGACATCGTCATGAGGTTGGGACCAGGTAAGCCACACGGGTGGTACTATATGGGCAACAACACCATAGACATGGCCAACACTCAGACACTCGCCCAGATTAGAGCTCGGAGCACGAGTTCGAGTCCGGCCATACGCCCACACTCACAGCCCCAGGTGGTAGCACTCCAGGTTAGTTCTGTTGCATTCGTTGTCCATTCATTTTCTACTCGTTCTTTATTTGCATTCTAACTATGTGATAAATAATTGTAGGCCCAGATTGAAGCCCTGCAGGAGTCACAGCAGGCCTCACAGAGCCAGCTTCAGGCCCTCGAGCTGTCGCACCAGGGCGAGTTGGTATAGGAGAGGGCGCGAGTGCAGGCCCAGCTTGAGGCCTTCCAGCAGGCGCACAAGGACTGGTACGAGTACATGGCCCGTTTTTCTCAGAGCATGGGCCAGCCTCCACCGCCTCCGCCGCCGCCGATGATACCGTTGGTGCCTCCACCTCCGCGCGACGGCACTCCTGTGAGTCACTTAGATGCACTCTTCACTTTCGTGTCATATACCTTCGACTTATACCTTAGTTTGACCTACCATAGCTTAGACCTTAGAATTTGCTTTGATCCAGATAACTCACATGTGCAATCTCATTCTAGGGACCTTCTACAGCTGGATCGAACAACGATATGCAGGGTGATCAAGACCTGGACTTGACTCCGTTTCTCCGCAGGCCTCCGACCACGTGACAGGCCATCCGACCTTGTTTGATGGGTTTGTATGTTGAACTGTGGACTTGGTTGAACTTTGTGGACTTTGGACACATGTTGATGGTGTTTGTGGACTTTGCATGGTGCTTGTCGACATATGTTGGTTATTGTGAGTGGATGTGACATTTGTGGACATATATGTGATATATATTGCCTATCTATCATGTTATTATAATTTTCTGTGATTTTGTTGCTTATTGTGACTGGATATGCACTGAAACAAACAAAAAAATTCTGTGGACATATTTTACCGAGTGCAGCACTCGGTAAAACAGAGTTTCTGTCAGTTTTACCGAGTGCAGCACTCGGTAAAACAGAGAACAGAACCAAATTGGTTCTGATTCTGTGAATTTTGCCGAGTGTGCCATTTTTTACCGAGTGCCACATCGCCACTCGGTAATATTTGACTACTTTTTACCGAGTGGGAGCACTCGGTAAACATTATTTCCCGAAGTTTATTTGCGGAATTGTTTTAATCACGAAATTGGTTATTCTTTTACCGAGTGTTAGGATCTACACTCGGTAAACATTATTCAAAAAATTTATTTGCGGAATTGTTTTAATCACGAAATGCTAATTTATTTACCGAGTGCTGTTGGTCACACTCGGTAAAAGTCGCCGTTAACGGTCAGTTTGGAGGCTAACGACCGTCAAGTCATAATTGTTTACCGAGTGTCGTTGCAGCACTCGGTAAATCTCTGTTCCGAGTGCACCGATATTAGACACTCGGTAAAATAACTTCACCGAGTCGTTGTTTTCCGAGTCCACTTTACCGAGTGTGACACTTGGTAAAGAGTTTGCCGAGTGTGTATCACTATTTGCCGAGTGTTACTCACACTCGGTAAATACACAGTATCCCGTAGTGAGCTCGCTATTATGGATGTAACGATCCGGTCGATCCCCAATGTTAGTACTTTAGATCGAAGGATGCTAGTTGGTAGATTCGCTTTCGACCAGGCATGACTCTGGCTGTTTGCTATGCCTGCATCGGCTAAATAGCCGATTGCCTGTGCCTTAACGCCTACCGTGTATCTCCATGATTCTATTAAATATGAATGGATCTATTTATTTTAAAGGTTTAATTTATTGTCTTTATCATGGCTGTCATCGATCCGGTCGAACCTCACTGTTAGAGATAACAGGTTAGGTCTGATGAGTTCATATATCTATCCATGTTAAATAGTCGATTGCTCACATGCTGTAGTCCTTTTTTCTACATGAATCGGCTATTTCAGCCTATTCGCTTGTGCTTTCACACATATAGCATGTCTTTCAGAAAACCTGTCAATGTATAGACGGTTTTATAAATTCTTTGATTTTAGTTTGTTATTATCATCATAGCTGTCATCGATCCGGTTGAATCTCACTGTTGATGGTAACAAATTAGATTCAGAGCGTTTGTAGATCCGTTTGTACTAGACAATCGATTTGTTCGCATGTTATATCCTTTCTCGTTAAACTCGTCGGCTCAATGCTTTACACTGGTAATATGCTGACGATGTTACTTATATATGCGTGCATTGTACTTGTCATCATAAAATCAATCGCAACACATGAGCTTTACAGTCCGTAATAGCCGATTTCTTCGCGTATCAGCTATTTAGTCGATTTTCCCGTCTAGCTATTTAGTCTTCCCCTTTTCTCTGATGTCCAGTCTGTTCGCTTGTTGGTTTCAGCCAGGGCTTATCAGCCGGCCAACAGTGTTTTTCTCTCACAATAAACCAGCACCAATCGAGCTTATCAGCCCAGAAACCAACCAGCGAACAGACTCATCGTCTACAGCGACGTAAAGACACCCATAGCTAACTCATCCACACATGGTAGTGTACCATAAGTCCATCCATATATATAACAATAAACAATACTAGTATAATTATGCATTACGTTCCTAGAGTGCATGCACTTGTGTCCTGCTTTTTTGGAGTAGCTAATTGGTTGGCTTGGAAATAATAGCAAGGACAAGATGAACACTATATTGAGCATCAGAAGAGCAATCATCAGACTAAACAATGGAGAGAAGCCGCCAGGAAATTAGGAGCCTTGTGCAGATTACCAACTGTGCTAAATAATGGGAGTAAATTATTTGCAGATGCAGTTGTACAAGCTCGATCGATGTGATGCCTTGGAAGACTTCCGATTTCCGAAGATTAATTTTCTCCCAAACCATGAGACCCATGTGTAGTACATTGTAGTTGTACTATATCACAAACAGAAGGACCATTGGCGGGCTGGAAATTAGCATATATAAAATAAAAGGAGTTTTTTTTTAGCCTGGACTTCTAGTGTACAAGTTACAGTATTTGTGCTCTACACAACATACTCACACCAACACACACGCACACCCCTAATAAAAGGAGTTGATAATTGAGATTAAATATAACTAGCCAAAGAACTTGTGGATTGATTTTTTTTTTGGCGCATCAACATTTCCAAATAAAGAAACCTTAATGATTGGACGAGAATAAAAGTGCAATACGTGCGATTCTTCGTACCTATGTGCTTTGCACTTTTAGGGTCAAAGTCACTCCTACTTTCTTTTGTTTTTTGAGAGAAGAAGTAATCCTATAGTTGAAAGTGATGATCTATGATTATTGTCTAGGATAAACGGTATGAGAAAATGATATCATGTGCAGGAAATAAATCAGGAGAAACTAGGTGCAATTACCTAAGTAGAAATAGCACAATCCACTCTATAAGGGCAATGCACATTAAATTACGTCGACTGTCAAGGGTTTTTCCGCTTTCCGCTAATCTCAGCCTCTTAATTTATTTTAGATAAACACTTTACAGAATCAACCTATAATCAATATATTTGCAAAAATACTATATGGCACAGTGCCCCTAAATCAACCTAAAAGCTATTATAAGAGCTTCAACAAATAGATCCTTAAAAAAAGGTACTATTATTATTCGTGTCTTGCTAATCCTGTATATGAAATATGTTCTTATATTTAATTATTGAAGAGGTTATATATCCCAGTAGGCTATCGTTAAATGAAAAGTACAGCTGCATAAAGGCAGAGAGCAGAGCAACTACTACAGCCTAGAGGGTTCTTTGTTTGATGCTTTCTGAAGTCAGAGCTATATTGATGGTCTCAACAATATAACAAATCAACCAAAAAAATATATCGCAATGACATATGGTAAACGATCGAATGTTTGGACAGTTCACCTCAACAAAATTACTAAAGTCAACTCTGTTATATGAAGTATGAACCGTTATGATTGTATATCTGAAATTTCATAACATAGGTTCTTCCACGCATGTTTATACTCCAGAGCAGTAAATTTATCATACATGGCACAAATTATCTCCGATAATGTTGAGCTCAAATTTTATTGAGTATATACTTTTGTGTAATGATATATTTGCTACATGTAGTAGCTCCTGGATTTGTGAAGTGACACAAGAATTTACTTAGGGGCCATTTGAATTCCTTCATTTTAGAGGAATTGAAATCTACATAATGGATTAGGCTATTTGGCTTAGAATTTTACATTCCATAACATTCTCAAGCTCACAGATAAGCCTATCTCAAATTCATAGAGTGAGAGATGTAAATAGATTCTATAGATCACTGTGCTATAATTTTATTCTCCAACTTATAACACATTCTTCAACTCACTTCCCTACAATATATAAGTATGTCTCTTGTATGCCTAACAATAAATATACAAATATATTCTATATATAACTATATTAGCTTAATTAATCTATGTTTAAATTATAATTATTAGAATAAATTTAATTCCAATGATCCCAACGGACCCTACATATTATGCTGAGGTTGTTCGTGCTAAACTTATGACCCAATGATAGGATGTTCAGAAATGAAAAGGTGAAACTAATGTCTGTAATGGGAAAATGTCTGCTTCATAGATTATGTATATATGGCCATACAGTTGTACATCCGTAGAATCCTGATTAAAAAAACATCCACCAAAAAGTGGAAAATGGCCTCAAATTAGTGGGAAAAATGGCCAGCTACTACCTATGAAACACGCTCTCACACTGTATCCTCCTAAGAATCAGTCTAGCTGATCGAGAGAGAGAAAAAACGCATGAAGAAATCACATGCTTGGCTGTGACGAAGTCATCGCAATCGGCCATCACAAGCAACGGTTCATGAGGCCACAGACGACGACCAAGCCCAGGGCGAGGAGATGGTCCGTCCCCGGCGCCACCGTCAGCGTCAGGACGTCGTCTCCAAGAACCACCCGGCCCAGCCGGCGTCTGTTTCCGCGCGACCGCTGCCACGGCCGCACCGTCGGCGCCGCCGACACTATACCACAGCCCATACTAGCGTCCAACCAAGGGTCGGTAAAAATGTCGAAATGCCGTTGGACGGTCGGACGGTATAACTTAGTGGCTTACGGTTGGACGCTATATCTTGTTTTGTCGTCCGACGGTCGGACGCTATTTTTATTTGGGTTTACCGTTAGACGGTCGGTCGCTGAATCTCGTTTTTTTGGTCCGCCGGTCGGTCGGTATATTGATTTGGGCAACATTCAGCCCGATTGGCGCATAAATATTAGTGGAGCCCACATAGTTGGCGCTAAAATTTTAGTGGAGCCCGCCTGTCAGCCTGTAGCCCACGTGTAGTGTGTTTAGTAGATTTGGACCGCGCCGCCCCGCTCCGACGCAAGGCACCACACCGCGCCGCTCAGCTCCGCACGCAAGGCACCGCGCCGCCCAGCGCGGCTCCCTGGCGTCCCCGGCGTCCCCCGGCATCCATCTCCCCGACGTCCCCGGCGCGGCTCCCCGGTGGCTTCGCAGCGCCCCCTGCTGGCCACCCGCCGACGCCCACCCGGCGCCCCCAGCCGGCCGCCCGCCCGGCACCCACCGGCGCGCCCTGCCAGTCCCCGCGATGGCCGTCCAGCCGTCGCCCCCGTCTGGCCGCCCGCCTCGGACGCTCTGCGACGACTCCCATCGTCGCCGCCAGCTACCCCGTGGCCCCCTGCCAACACCCTCTGCCGACGCCCCCCCCCCCCCCCAACCCCTGTCGCCCTCACCCCCTGCCCGATTCTCTTCCCCAAGCCCACATCCAGTAAGTCGATGACCTTTCTCTCTCATTTCTTTTTTTTTCTCTGCAGTTCAAGAATCAGAGAATTACTCTGTGGCACTGGCGGAGGGTACTAGCCTCTGCAGACCTCCATCTGTGCTCGTTAGCTGTCGTGCTTGATGTGTAGAATTAGTCCTTCAGCATAGTTGAAGTGTTGTTTGTTGAAGCGTAGCCCCTGCTTTGGTTAGCTCCACGCTCCGCCACTGCTCTGTGCTGAGAATTTTTTTTGTTGTGCTGATGGATTGTCTGATGCTTTGGAGTCCCTTTTTATAACTGTTGGGATTGGGATTTCTCGATAAAATCTAAAATGTCATCACATTACAGGAGGAAGTAGGAGCTACAGTGTGTCATTGTGTGTTGACGCCAAGAGTCAAGATCTGGGAGGTGTCGTCTTCCTGGAACCAGGAGTCACGATCCGGTGTCCTGCGAACAAGTTGTGGGAGTCATTGTTGTGTGGTGGACAGGAGCTAGAAGAAGTCATCGTGTTTGTGGATCTAAAGCAAGAGGACCAGGTGATGCTCTCTTCCCCTCTGGTCTGCATGTGTGTTTATTTTAGGAACCATTAATTTGTTGTGCCCCAAGTTTTATAGGTGGATTATATAATTTGGCCAGCTTGTTCTCCCCCTCGTAACGACTCATGGATAAGTCTTGGATTGATGATGATGCTAGGTCAAAAATAATAGCTTCATAAATAGTGAAAGCGCTTTTATGTAGAATGGCTTTTAACATAAAATTTTCATATAGGCACGAAACAACATATTTGCAGGGAGTGGAAAGTTTCTTAGTTTTTGCATTTAGTAACTCAGCGTTGGTAGAAAGATACTGTGCCCATGTAGAAAGTGTGTCAACTCTTTTTGGAAAGAGGCTAGTGAGGTCCGTGAACATTTGATATGTGATGGGTTCCTAAGAGGGTATAGAACATGGAATTTACATGGAGAAACTACCCGTTGTGTGAATCATGGAGACTTTGCTGGTGACGATGTTGAGGTTGTGGACGAGTCCAATGAAGATGATGACATATCTGATTTGCTCAGAGACTTAGCTGCTGGCTTAGATGATAGGGGAGATTATGAGGAAGACAGTTCTGTTCCAGATTCTTGTAAGGAGCCAGTTGCCATTCAAAAGTTAGTCGTAGAAAACAACAAAGAATTGTTCCCTAATTGCAAGAAATATATACAACTTCGATTTATTATTAGATTGCTCCACATCAAGCTCCTTGGAGGATGGTTTGACAAATCTTTCAACCTGCTACTAGATCTACTTAATGATGCGTTCCCTGAGGGTTCAGCACTAGCTAAAACCTTTCATGAGGCTAAGAAATTAGTGAAAACCATAGAAATTGGGTATACTAGTATTCATGCATGTGAAAACAATTGCATTCTCTATTGGAAGGGAACGTAGATTTGGATTCATGTCCAAAGTGTAAGGTTTCACGGTGGAAATCAGTAAGGAAGTCTCTAGATAGGAAACATACATATAAGGTTCCTAAGAAGGTTTTACGCTACTTTCCAATAAAGAAATATCTCCAAAGGTTGTTTTTGTCCTAAAAACAGCAAGTCTAACAAGATGGCATGATGAAGGCAGAAAAAAAGATGGTCTGCTAAGACACCCCGCAGATTTACCTCTATGGGCTGACTTTGATATGAAACATCCAAAGTTCGCTGAAGATAGTCGGAATATCCGTCTAGCATTCACCAGCGATGGTTTTAATCCATATAGAATGCAGAATGTTAGCTACAGCATTTGGCCCGGTATCTGTATTCCCTTAAATTTTCCACCTTCAATGTGCATGAAGCAATCAAATTTCATTTTGTCTTTTCTGATACCTGGTAAGGAGGCTCCAGGTAGTGATATGAATCTCTATTGTGAGCCACTTGTGAATGACTTGTTAGATACGATTGAACATGGTGTTAGAACTTATGATGCTTCGAGGGGAGAGTTCTTCCAATTGCGGGCAGCAATATTGTGGACTATTACTGATTTCCCTGGTCTAGGATACGTGTCAGGATCTGTGACATCTGGTGAAGCAGCATGTCCTAATTGCCACTTCTTTATAGATTCCTTTAGACTTGGTAATGGTAGCAAGAATATTTATATGGGCCATCGAAGATTCTTGCATGAAAATCACCCATTTAGGTTTGATGCCAATAAATTTGGTGGTACTGAGTTTAGGACAGCACCTACACCACTTACTGGGGAGGAAATTTTGGAGTGCACTAAAGATCTTAGCACTAGTTTTGGCAAGGATCCATCTGGAAAGAAACCAACACGTAAGAAACGCCAGGAAGGTGAACCATTAGTAATTTTCAAGAGAAGATCTGTTTGGTTCAAACTTCCATATTGGAAAGATTTGATGTTGAGACATAATTTTGACTTCATACACATAGGCAAAAATGTTCGTGAAAGCTTACTTAACATATTCTTGGGCACTATTGGAAAATCAAAGGATAATCTGAACTCTTATCATTACAGGCAGGTATGATTAATACAGTAATGTTCTAGAGTTCATTTCAGACGTTACTTCTCTACTAGCCTAACAATACAGTGATGTTCCAGTCCACAGGGCGTCAGGTCTGCAACTCTCGCAGAACAAAAGTTCAGTTACGGTTCTCATTTACTACAACTGCAAATACATACTCCAAGACGCTTAAGTGCAGCAATATAACTACCTAACTAGCTATTTCAGCTTAAATTACAGTCATATATGAGGTATACATATCTATGCTATATCAGACGCTTAGAAGCAGAGAAGGTAAACCTCTATGTCCATGTTCTTTTGGCATTGGGCAGGGCTCACTTCATCCAATGCAGTTCATCAGGATCCCAACTAACGTCAGAGACTCAGAGTAACGGGAAACATGTGCGATCAGATCTCAACATCTATCTGATTGTTTTATTCAGTACTGCTGTACTACTCCTTAGTAGGTTTAGTTTCCATTCGCTTCTTCCATGGAGTCATGTGCATGGCGGCCGATTTCTATTCTTGTTCATGTTCGTCGCATCCTTTAAATTTGAGTGATGTCAGCACCAGGGGCCACCCACAAAGCGTTGTTTACAGACCACTGCTTATCCACACATGGCAGATTGGCAGTATACATCAAATAGAACTCTATTATTTCCCTAATAATCCACCTAGAGTGCATGCACTTGTGTGTATCTTTGCGATGAAGTGTTGTTTCCTGCATTTCGGGAAGGGGACAGTCTCTGACTTTCTTGCATTGCGATGTGCCGATGTCATCATAAAATGGATGCCTATATATATGTCAGATAATGAATTAGCTTCCAGCTCGACGAGATTATCGCGAGAGACGTCGTCGAAATTAACAATTAGTGCAAGGCCTGCCTGCTATAGCATTTGGAAGGCTCGTGCGGATTAGCAGTCTGAGCTGTTCCATAATGCTCATATCAGATGCAGACATTCAATTGTACCTGATCGATCGATGTGATGCAATGGAAGACTCGTGAATAGGATCATTATTCCTCTAATCAAATTGTTTGCGTGCTCCAAAGGCATGGAAAGCAGGGTGCATTATAAATATACATATATATAATAAAACATCTATATATACTCCACAGGACAGAAGGAATCTTTGGGGTACTGAACATTAGCATGTTAGACCTAAAGCAGAGAATCTCTAGGCATAAATCTAGCGAGTTCTTTTATAAATAGATAACATGTCCTAGTACATCTACTAGACAGAGATTAGAGGGAGGAGTAGAGCTAGGTTACCGACCATCATAGGGCTTCGATCCAGCGGCGTCGGCCATGGTCGTTGTGTCGGTGTCTGCGTCTGTGCGAGGGCAGCGACGGTCGATGAAGACGGTGACGGTGATGGGCGGTGGCGAATGGCGGTGAAGACCGATGGCGGCTGATGTGCAGTGGTGGAGGTTGCTTTCCGTTACTGGCTGCGCCCCTCACTAGATTGGGTTAGGGTTTATCGGTGGGGAGCTCGGCTCAGGCGAACCTCGTGCTCAAAGCCGTCGGCCCCACCTCTATTTATTGCGCAGTGTGATAGGGGTCCTCCAGCCATAGTGGACTGGGCGCCCCCGATCAGGGACGCGGATCAAAGGCCCAACTGGGCCGTTGGGCCCAGTTTAGGATTAGAGATCAATCTAACAATCTTCCCCTTGATCTCCTACCATCTTTTAATTTTATATCATTTACTTTTGTTTATTCCATTACAGATTAGCGCATAGAGCATGTTTCATCGTCACGGTCAATTGCCGATAGATTTAACAGCTACAACACACCACTCTGTTCTGAAATAGATACTTAACTTTGGGCCTTCTTTTGTTCAGGAATTATAGGCTTTCCCTTAAACCCATGCCGGCTACATGTTCTCTGAACACGTTGGGTGGTAGGCCTTTTGTAAGCGGATCCACGAGCATCTTTTTCGATACTTATATGCTCAAGACTTATGACATGATCCCGGACTTTATCTTTCACAACATAATACTTTATGTCAATATGTTTGGCAGCACCACTTGACTTATTGCTGTGAGCATACTGTACTGCCGGATTATTATCGCAGTATAACTTAAGTGGTCTATAGATGTCGTCAACCACCTTCAAACCGGGTATGGACTTCTTTAGCTAGTTCATCCTTCTCCGTTGCCTCATAACACGCTACAAACTCGGCATACATTATGGACGATGTAAGTGACGGTTTAGTTTTGAGCTTTTCCATGAAATAGCTCTCTATGCAAGAGTGAATACATATCCAGACATGGATTTTCTATCATCTTCCGCATAATCAGAATTAGAATATCCCACTATATGGAGTGGATCTGATCTTCTATACGTCATCATGAGGCTTTTTATTCCTTGTAAATAACGCAAGACTTTCTTTACCAATTTCTAGTGTTCTGTTTCCAGGATTGCTCTAGAATCTGTCAAGTAACCCGGTAACAAATGCCAAGTCAGGGCACGTATATACTTGAGCATATTGCAAGCTTCCGACAGCTGAAGCATATGGAACCGCTTTCATTTGATCTCATATTGGTTCCTAGGGCATTGAAAATCCTCATATCTGTTCGCCCTTGACTATAGGAGCAGATGAGGGACTATATTTATGCATACTAAATTTCTTTAAAATCTTTTCTATGTATGTCTTTTGTGACAATCCTAATATTCCCTTTACTTCTATCTCGGTGAATCTCGATCCCTAGAACGAACGAAGCTTCACCAAGATCTTTCATATCAAATTTTGAGGACAAAAACTTCTTTGTCTCCAGCAGTAGACTGATATCACTAATAGCAAGTAAGATATCATCCATATATAGGACAAGGAAGATAAACTTCCCATTCTTAATCTTTGCATAGACACAATTGTCCTCTATATTCTCTTAAATCCCAAAATTTCTTATTGTCTGATCAAACTTCAAGTACCACTGTCTTGAAGCTTGTTTTAATCCATAAATGAATTTCTTTAGGTGGCATCCCCTTCGTTCTTTTCCTTCTATGACAAAACCTTTCGGTTGTGCCATATAAACACTTTCCTCCAAGTTCCATTTGAGAAATGCTTGTCTTTACATCCATCCGATGTAATTATAAATCGTAATATGCCACTAATGCCATTATGATTCTGAAGGAATCCTTACATGAGACTAGAGAAAAGGTCTCATTGTAATCAATCTCTTCTCTTTGCGTAAAGCCTTTTGCCACAAGTCGCGCTTTATATCTCTCTATATTCCTTTAAGAGTCAAGTTTTATTTTAGTAGACCCATTTATAGCCTACTATTTTGGTTCCTTTAGGAATTATTTCCAAGTCCCTAAACTTTATTGGTATTCATAGATTTTATTTCATCTTCCATGGCCTCAAGCCACTTTGATGAATGATCACTTCTCATGGCTTCTTCAAATGAGGTGGGATCATCCTCCATTTGAAATTCATCAGTAGTTGTATACTTCATAGTCAGCAGGAATAGCTAATTTTTTAACTCTTTGAGATCTTCTAGGGGCCTCCACTATTTGGAACATCTTCTGTTTGAGACTGTTGTTGCTCCCCCTCATGTGTGGCAATAGGTTCTACAGGATCCAGAAGAACAGGTTCCTCATCGTCATTCATTGTTATCATAGGCGGAATAACAACAGGTGCTGGCACCACAGTATCTTACACTGTCGGTGCAGCGACAAGCAGATAGTGAGAAAAATGGCTCATGAATCATCGGAGTGGGAGCATACACCCACTTCTCTTCAAGGTCAATTTCTCGAGCTACCATGCTCTCCCTCATCATTTCATCCTCTAGGAAGACAGCGTGTCTCATTTTCATAAACTTTGTATGTCTGTCTGGACAGTAGAAACAAAAACCTTTTGACTTTTCTGGGTAGCCAATGAAATGACAACTTACTATTTTGGGATCTAGCTTTCCAATGTTTGGGTTAAATACTTTAGCCTCAGCAGGACCCCCCCCACACGTAAGTGGTTCAGTGAGGGTACTCTTCCTATCCACAACTCATACGGTGTTTTGGGCATCGACTTACTTGGTACTCTATTGAGAATATGAATGGTGGTTTTTAACTGCCTCCATCCACAGGCTCAACGGTAAGGTGGAGTAACTTATCATACTGCGCACCATATCCATCAGGGTACGATTGCGTCTTTCAGCTACTCCATTCTACTGAGGTTCGCCCGATGTAGAATACTGGGCTACTATGTCATTCTCCTGTAAGAACCTTGCAAAAGGTCCAGGAACTTGGCCATATGGGGTATGTCGACCGTAGTACCCCCCAACTAGTCGGACCTGACTATCTTAATCTTTAAATTGTGTTGGTTTTCAACTTCTGCTTAAATATCTTAAATTTATCCAATGCTTCTATTCTATCTTTGATTGGATAAATGTAGCCATAACAGGAGTAATCATCTGTGAATGTTATGAACGAATCATAACCATCCACACTCTTTACAGGAAACGAATCATAGATGTCTGTGTGAATAATCTGTAAAATTCTTGCGCTTCGTTTGACATCTTTCTTAATTTTCTTTACATACTTTCCTTTTATGCATTCTCTGCATTGTTCTAAATCTGAGAACTCTAATGGAGAAGAATACCATTGTTAGACCTAAAGCAGAGAATCTCTAGGCATAAATCTAGCGAGTTCTTTTATAAATGGATAACATGTCCTAGTACGTCTACTAGACAGAGATTAGAGGGAGGAGTAGAGCTAGGTTACCGACCATCGTAGGACTTCGATCCAGCAGCATCGGCCATGGTCGTTGTGTCGGTGTCTACGCGAGGGCAGCGACGGTCGGTGAAGACGGTGACAGTGATGGGTGGTGGCGACCAGCAGTGAAGACCGATGGCGACGCAGTGCAGTGGTGGAGGTGCTTCTCGTCACTGGTTGCGCCCCTCACTAGATCGGATTAGGGTTTATCGGTGGGGAGCTCGGCTCAGGCGAACCTCGTGCTCAGAGCCACCGACCTCCACCTCTATTTATTGCGTAGTGTGACAGGGGCCCTCCAGCCATAGTGGGCTGGGCGCCCCCGATCGTGGCGCGGATCAAAGACCCAACTGGCTGTTGGGCCCAGTTTAGGATTAGAGATCAATCTAACAAAGTATACTTCCCCGGCTGAGAGTCGAGAGTTGGTGTACTGAATAATATGTAGCGGAAAACAATTTGTTGACCGAATCACACACACGCTCCTTCTCCAAACTTCCCACGAATAAAAAGAAAATAAAATGACAGGCCAATGTTTTTCTTTAAATAAAACAACTGAATGTTTGGAGGGAACAAAAGTGCAATGTGTATGTAGTGCAGTTCTTTGTACGCATGTGCTTTCGTGTTTATTATGATCAGAATCTTCAGCTCACTAGCAGGTTTAGTTAAGTTTGTTTTGGATTCGTGGAGGAAAACTTCAAGGAACTCCAAGCAACCTACTATCTTTCAAAACAGAGTAATTTTGGAACCTGTGAAGTTTCAAGTGATGAATAACTTAACTTTATGAGCATTATGTGATTGCCATGGAGTCCGCCGGGCGGTCTTCTCTCCATTACTAGACAAGATCAAGCACCGCGCCTCCGTATACACTGATGACCTTGTAATCTTCCTCTCCCCCTGTGTGCAAGACTTCACCAATATCCGGCGCATCCTGGACCTCTTCGCGGGTGCCTCCAGGCTCATCACCAACGTCAACAAGTGCATCATCACGCCGATCCACTGCTCTCAACCGCAGGTCGACGCTATGAGGCAGGTGTTCCCTTGCAAGGTCCAGGACTTCCCCACCAAGTATCTAGGCGCACCACTGTTGCTCTCAAGGATCAACCGCAGCGAGGAGCAGCGGCTTGTCGACGCGGTGGCTGCCCGCATTCCAACTTGGAAGGGTGGTCTTCTGACGGACGCTGGGCGCGCTACCCTGACCCAGATGACCCTCTCCACTATCCCAGTACACATATCCATCTGCTGCTGCCTTTCGGCTTGGGCCATTGGTGAGATCGACAAGCGACATCGCGCGTTCCTCTGGGCCGGCTCCGACTCGGTCTCGAGGGGAGGGGGGGCTCTGTAAAATCGCTTGGCCGATCATGTGCGCGCCCAAGGATCTCGGGTGCCTGGGGATTCCTGATCTACGAATCCTTGGGTATGTGCTGCGCCTCAGGTGGGAATGGCTACGCCGGACCAAGCCCGAGTCCGCGTGGGCGATGCTACCGTCTGCTCCGGAAAGTAAGATCGCCGCCATGTTCAGCTCTTCGGTCACCATCGAGGTTGGTGATGGCGCCTCCACACGCTTCTGGACCGACGCGTGGTTGCCTGATGGGGCGATCCCATCCTTCGCTCCCAACCTCTTCAAGGCTATCGGCCGCAGGCGCCTCGGCTGTTCGGTGGCGGACGCCATGCCTGGCCGCCGCTGGGTGCGCGACATCACCGGCGCTCCAACCGCCCTAGTTATCTACTGTTAGTTGATCTCCACCAATAGGCCCAACGGTCTATTGGGCCCTATCTCTACTCCCTGATCGGGGGAGCCCAACCCTAATTCGGTTGGAGGGCCCCTATCGCACAACACACATAAAAGGAAGGTGGGGGTGAGGGCTTGGACTACAGGGTTCACTAGAGCCGCCACACCCACCTATAGAAACCCTAAACCGATCTAAAGACCGTGCTGCCAGCGACGGGATGTGCCCGCCACCACCACTGCCGTCGCCTGCAGGGTCACCGCCGACGCCACTGGACTTCTCTCCACCGCGCTGGACGACTCCTACTACACCGCGGCACCGGCGTCTACGTTGCTGTGCCGCAAGGAGAAACGTAAAGGAGCTTACCCAATCCTATGGTTACAGAGGTACACACATCGATACTAACATTGGCATCGAGCCAGGTTACAAGTGTGTAACCCTAACCCTAACCGGGTAAAAGCAAAAAGAAAGAGAGACCGGCTCACGGTCTACCGGTCATCACCGCCACCGCGCGTGGGGGAAAGGAGCCGCACCGTTCGACGGCGCACGGCAAAAGTAAAGAAAAGAATAGATCCATTCGGATGTCAAAGAAAAGAAAGGAGAACCTAACCCTAGATCCATTCGGATGTCAAAGAAAAGAAAAGGAAGAACAGCAAATCAGAGAAAAGAAAGGGGAAAAGGGATCTCAAGAACCCTAAGACCTAACCCTAACTCACATGGAGAAAGGGCTAACCCCAATCGGTCAAACAAAGAAAAGCATCTAGATCCGATTGGGGAAGAAGAAGAAGAAGAGAAAAGGAAGGGAAAGACTTTCGGAACCCTACCCCCCTCATCTCAATCGGAATCAAATCCGAAAAGAAAAGAAATTAAAGGAAAAAGGATATGTTTCGGCATTAAGATGAACAGAGCCGAAACCCTAACCATAGATCCCCTTTTCGGGTGAACAAACGAAAGAAAGAAATCAAAAGAACAGAAAAACGAATCGGCCGAATCGAATCGAATCGAAAAGCGCAACCCTAACCCTAGATCTTGACCCCAACCCCACCACGGGTTAATCCCAAAGGTGAGAAGGGGACGGGGAAGAAGGGAAAAGGGAGCCGAACCGGCCTTTCGCCGGCGAGGGAGAAGAAGACCGAACCGGGGCTGCTGCTCGCCGGGCTCGGCAAAGGGGGCACCGCGGCCAGGCCGCTCGACGGCGGCGTGCTCACCTGTTGGGGAGCACGCGCGCCAGCGAGGGGGCCGGCGACGGCGCCTTGCCTTGCTCCACCATCTGCTCGCTCGCCGACTCGCTCTCGTCGCTGACTCGGTTGTGCTCGGCTAAGAAGAGAGAGCGAAGAAGAGAGAGGAGAGAGAGCGTCGAAATGACTCTAGGGTTTGGCTGTGCACTGGCTGCGGCGGGGTTTTGACCTCCCAAAACGCGCGGGCGAGCCGTCGATCAGATCGAACGGCTGCAAATGATTGGGCCGACCGAGCGGCCCCGGCGGGCGCGCAGGGCGCAATGCTTTGCCGGCCCAGGCCTAGGTTGTGGCTTGGGTGCGGCCTGAGCGCGCGCGGTGAGCTGGGCCGAGCCGGCATTTGCCGTTTTTTGGGCCAACAGAGAAGGTTTGAGCCCGAGTGAGAAAGAATGATGGGCCGGGCCACTGTGGCAGTTCCAGTCCAAATCAAAGAAAAAGTGAGAAATTGTTTTTTCATTTTCCATTGAATAAGGTTTTATTTCCTGGAAAATGAAGGAATGGCTCAAAAGAAAATAGAAAAAGAATTTTTTCCCTGTGGGTAAAATTCAAGAAATTGAATGAAAGTTTTTTCCGCTGCTAAAGAAAAGTAAGTTCTCCAGTGTTTTTGAACCGACATGGTATTTAACTGGAGAAAAAGAAAGTTTTTCCAGTAAATGTTTATTTCCTGGAAAATGATTAATAGATTAAAGAAAATATAAAAAAGCAATTTTCCCTGTGGGTAAAATTCAAGAAAGGAGAAGTTTTTCCACAGCTAGAGAAATTGTTTATTCTCCAGTTAATTTGTACCAACGTGGTATTTAATTGGAGAAAAAGAAAAGTTTTCCGCTGCTAAAGAAATTGTTGATTCTCTAGTTATTTTGATCCAATGTGGTATTTAATTGGAGAAAAAGAGTTTTGATATGATTATGATGTTGTTATTTTCTGACCAACGTTGTTAATAACAATATCGTAATTTTAATGATTTATGCATTAATTCTACTTCTGCCCAACGGTGATGTAGAATTAGTGTATAAGAACATATGTTAATTTTAAAGATTTATGCATTAATTCTACTTCTGCCCAACGGTGATGTAGAATTAGTGTGTAAGAACAGTTGTGAAAGTTAAAGATTTATGCATTAATTCTATTTCTGCCCAACGGTGATGTAGAATTAGTGTATAAGAATAATTGTATGTTTTGATTTTGACCAACGTTGGAATTAAGGCATGCAAATGATGTTATTTCTATGTTAAGAAAAGTTTTAACCTGGTTTTTCATCTTGTTTGAGGTGGACTGGGTAGTCACCTCACCGTGTTCTACTGAGTTTGTGGCACCGGTGAGGGAGACAAAAGTGAATGATGCCATTTGGGCAACTAAAGAGAGGGATTTTGAATCCCAAAAGATATCCTATGACTCCTTGGGCATAGGAAATGAATCACTACCAACAAGAAAAGTTTGGCTGTGATAAAGAACATGATTGAACCTGCAATTGTAGGCTAAATCCCAGAGTGTGACACGGTCACCGAGTACCTCGATAGAATAAAGAGTCAGTTCACTGGCTCTTCAAAGACATATGCTACTCAGCTGAAGTGGTGGCATAAGAGAGCTCACGATGCGTTGTCGAAATTATGGCAATGTCGTTTAGGTCATATTTCGAGGGGGAGAATAGAAAGACAAGTTAAGAATGATATTCTTCCTCCATTAGAGCTCTTCAGATTTAGAACAATGCAGAGAATGCATAAAAGAAAAAGTATGTAAAGAAGATTAAGAAAGATGACAAAAGAAGCGCAGGAATCTTATAAATTATTCACACAGACATCTGTGATCAGCTTTCCTGTAAAGAGTGTGGATGGTTATGATTCGTTCATAACATTCATAGATGATTACTCCCATTATGGCTATATTTATCCAATCAAAGAAAGAAAAGATATATTGGATAAATTTAAGATATTAAAGATTAAGATAGTCAGGTCTGACCGTGGAGGAGTACTACGGTCGGCATACCCTAAAAGAATAGCATAGTAGCCCAGTATTCTATACCGGGTGAACCTCAGCAGAATAAAGTAGCTAAAAGAATCAATCGTACCCTGATGGATATGGTGGGCAGTATGATAAGTTACTCCACCTTATAGTTGAGCCTGTGGATGGAGACGTTAAAAACCTCCATTCATATTCTCAATAGAGTATCAAGTAAAGTCGGTGCTCAAAACACTGTATGAGTTGTGGACAGAAAGAACACCCTCACTAAACCACTTGCGTGTGTGTGGGGGAGCCCTGCTGAGGCTAAAGTATTTAACCCAAACATTGAGAAGTTAGATCCCAAAACAGTAAGGTGCCATTTCATTGGCAGCACAGAAAAAGTCAAAAGGTTTTCGTTTTCCACTGTCCAGAGAGACATACAAAGTTTGTAGAAACGAGACACGCTGTTTTCCTTAGAGGAATGAAAAGATGAGGGGGAGCATGGTAGCTCGAGAAATTGTCCTTGAAGTGGAGTGGGTGTATGCGTCCACTCCAATGATTCATGAGCCATTTTTCTCACTACCTGCTATAGCTGCACCGATAGTGCTAGATACTGTGGTGCCAGCACCTGTTTTATCCCACCTGTGGCAATAATGAATGACGATAAGGAACCTATTCCTCAGGATCCTATAGAACCTATTGCCACACATGAGGGGGAGCAACAACAGCCTCAAACAAAAGTTGTGCCAAATGTGGAGGCCCCTAGAAGGTCTCAAAGAGTTAGAAAATCAGCTATTTCTACTGATTATGATGTATATAACACTAAGTAATTTCAAATAGAGGATGATCCCACCTCATTTGAAGAAGCCATGAGAAGTGATCATTCATCAAAGTGGCTTGAGGCGATGGAAGATGAAATGAAATCGATGAATGTCAATAAAGTTTGGGTTTTGGAAATAATTCCTAAAGGAGTCAAAATAGTAGGCTATAAATGGGTCTACAGAACAAAACTTGGCTCTCAAAGGAATATAGAGAAATATAAAGCGCGACTTGTGGCAAAAGGCTATATGCAAAGAGAAGGAATTGATTACAATGAGACCTTTTCTCCAGTCTCATGTAAAGTTTCCTTCAGAATCATAATGGCATTAGTAGCACATTACGATTGAAAATTACATCAGATGGATGTAAAGACGGCATTTCTCAACGGAGACTTGGAGGAAAATATTTACATGGCACAACCGAAAGGTTTTGTCATGGAAGGAAAAGAACGAATGGGATGCCGCCTAAAGAAATCCATTTATAGATTAAAGCAAGCTTCAAGACGGTGGTACTTGAAGTTTGATCAGTCAATAAAGAATTTTGGGTTTTAAAGAGAAGGTAGAGGACAATTGTGTCTATGCAAAGTTTAAGAATAGGAAGTTTATCTTCCTTGTCCTATATGTAGATGATATCTTACTTGCTAGTAGTGATGTCAGTCTACTACTGGAAACAAAGAAATTTGATATGAGAGATCTTGGCGAAGCCTCGTTCGTTCTAGGGATCGAGATTCACCAAGATAGAAGAAAAAGGGTATAAGGAACTGTCACAAAAGGCATACATGGAAAAGATCTTAAAGAAATTCAGTATGCACAAATATAGTCAATCACCTGCTCCTATAGTCAAGGGCGACAGATATGGGGATTTTAAATGCCCCAGGAACCAATATGAGCTCAATCGATAAAGTGAAAGTGGTTCCATATGCTTCAGTTGTCGTAAGCTTGCAACATGCTCAAGTATGAACATGCCCTGACTTGGCATTTGTTACCGGGTTTTACTTGGCAGATTCCAGAGGAATTCTGGAATAGAACACTGAAATTGATAAAGAAAGTCTTGCATTATTTGCAAGGAACGAAAGGCCTCATGATGACATATGGAAGATCTGATTCACTCCACATGGTGGGATATTCATATTCTGATTATGCGAGAGTGAATACGTATCCAGACGTGGATTTTCTATCATCTCGCAAAGGGGAGCTATTTCATAGAAAATCTCAAAGCAAACTGTCACTACATCGTCCACAATGTATGACAGTTTGTAGCGTGTTATGAGGCAACGGGCAGGTGAACTAACTAACGAAGTTCATACCCGGTTTGAAGGTGGTTGACGACATCTATAGACCACTAAAGTAATACTGCGATTATAATCTGACAGTACAGGATGCTCACAACATAAGTCAAGTGGTGCTGCCAAACACATTGACATAGAGTATTATGTTGTGAAAGATAAAGTCCGGGATCAAGTCATAAATCTTGAGCATATAAGTAAAGAAAGGATGCTCGTGGATCCGCTTACAAAAGGCTTACCACCCAACATGTTCAGAGGACATGGTGTTCAGAGAACATGTAGCTAGCTTAGGTTTAAGGGAAAGCCTAAAATATTCCTGGACAAAAGAAGGCCCAAAGATAAGTATCTATTTCAGAACAAAGTAGTGAGTTGTAGCTGTTAAGTCTATCGGCAATGGACTTGTGACGATGAGACATGCTCTATGAGCTAATCTGTAATGGAATGAACAAAAGCAAATGATATGAAAGCGAAAGATGGAATGAGATCAAGGGGGAGAATGTTAGTTGATCTCCACCAATAGGCCCAATGGCCTATTGGGCCCTATCTCTACTCCCTGATCGGGGGAGCCCAACCCTAATTCGGTTGGAGGGCCCCTGTCGCACAGCACACATAAAAGGAAGGTGGGGGTGAGGGCTCGGACTACAGGGTTCACTGGAGCCGCCACACCCACCTACAGAAACCCTAAACCGATCTAAAGACCGTGCTGCCAGCGACGGGATGTGCCCGCCACCACCACTGCCGTCGCCTGCAGGGTCACCGCCGACGACACTGGACTTCTCTCCACCGTGCTGGACGACTCCTACTACACCGCGGCACCGGCGTCTATGTTGCTGTGCCGCAAGGAGAAACGTAAAGGAGCTTACCCAATCCTACGGTTACAGAGGTACACACATCGATACTAACATCTACGAGTACGTTCTTCTCTGGGAGAAGCTCCAGAACGTCCAGCTGCGACCCTTGGAATCCGACCGCTTCGTCTGGCGCTGGTCGGTTGATGGCCAGTACTCCGTTCGCTCGGCGTCGTACAGGGCCTACTTCGTTGACTGGACGTGCATGGCGGGCGCCAAGGACCTTTAGCGCGCTGCTGTCCCTCCGAAGGTGAAGCTTTTCTTCTGGCTGGCCTTGCATGGCCGCCTATGGACGGCTGAACTCAGGAAACGACATGGCCTCCAGATGGATGCGGCGTGTGCCTTGTGCGATCAGCTCGACGAAACAACGGATCATCTCCTGTGCTCTTGTGTCTACGTCCGCGAGGTATGGTCCCGGTTGTTGCTTGCCATGGGCTCCGTCACCAATGCGCCTCAGCACACATCTACCCTACTCGACTGGTGGCTGCTGGGTAGAGCTGTACTGCCACAGGCCCTCAGGAGGAGCTTCGACTCGCTTGTATTGCTTGTCGCTTGGTGTCTGTAGAAAGAAAGAAACCGTCGCACTTTCGATCGTAAGTCCATATGACGCCCACCGAGCTGTTCACTTCCATCATGGATGAGGCAGACGCCTGGATCGCCGCGGGCTTCGGGAGTCTGGCGTTGCTCACCGCCCTTGCTACCTGATGTGCCTTGGGCTCCCCTTCTGCCTTATCGCGCCATTGAGTTTTTACTTAGTACAACCTCACCTCCCCACCACTAGCTGGTGATTTTGTGTTTTGTGTTCCTCCATGGTGTGTACGGCTTCTCGTCGTGGTCATCAATGGAGTTTGTAAAACTTTTCACTTTCACTCAATGAAGCACGTGTCAATGCACGCTTTCGAAAAAGAGCTGGTCAAATGAAAATGCTTCTTTTAGATAAAGAAATGAAACGTGCATGGATTGGTTTTAAGTAAAATTATTGGAACTTTTCAGATATTGACCCCCACTCGTCGCCTCTTTCCACACACACACACACACACACACACACACACACATATATATATATATATATATATATATATATATATATATATATATATATATATATATATATATATATATATATATATAGAGAGAGAGAGAGAGAGAGAGAGAGCTCTACTACCGTGTAGCTGGCTACAAAATAACTTATTATGTAGCCACTTTGAGTTACGATAATTACTATGTTAATTTACGAGATTATAGTAACTTTATACTAAGTGGTTTACTATAACGTTATGATAAATATCTTCATGTGTTATAGTAACCCAACTATTGTAAATATGTATTGACATTATCGTAAATTAGCATATAAAATTATTGTAAATGGACGTGGCTACGGAATAACTTATTTTGTAGCTGGCTACTGAACATACATACATACATACATACATACATACATACATACATACATATATATGTGTGTGTGTGTGTGGAAAAGAAACCGAAATGTAAAAAAGAGAGGCATTATGAAAATCTATGGCCGACACCTTTTCAAATCAAATAGTTTACCCATTTCAGAGTCTAGTCACTCAACACTTCTGCTAGACTGCTACTGCTACATATACTACTCTCTTAGTTCCAAAATTAGGTCTTTTAAGTTTTATGGTAAGTAAATCTTCTCTAACTTTGACCAAGTTAGTAGAAAACGTACATATATCTATCTAGAACATTAAATGTTTTATCAAATTGGTAGATGTTAAATATATTTATATATCTATAAACTTGGTCAAAGAGAAGTTTATTAGCACACAACTAAAACGGTAGCAGTTTTAGGGCAGATGTAGTACTAAACTAAAGCTATGGTTTTGGAAAAAAAAGGAGTGTATTGGGCCACTAAGCATAGTGAAATGACACGCTTCCAGATTAGAAAATTAAAGGTCTGAACTACAGATGCTCTCCTGCTACAAAGCTAAAGAAAGAAGAAAAATAAAATACATCCGCGTTGTGACACCGCACGCGTTTAACAGAGCCCTGAGCAGAGCACCCCCCATCAGAAACATGTGGAGAAAAAGGAGTCAGAAAATACTTGGAAATACAGGAGACACCATATGGTGTACAAAGCGTATAATGTCCATGCAGCGTCACATTCCAAAAGAGAGAGAGATAGTACACAGTATCCGATCCCTGACTAAACAAGTTTTGCTCAAATTGACCTCGTGAACATTGCATGCACAACAGAAACGTACCCACCTTTTTTCTGAAAGGAAAACTGTGGGGGAGAGCAGAACCCACGTAATAATTGTTATCTTAAAGATAACAAATAAAATACTCTCATAACATCCGAAATGCAGGCCATGCATGCCTCCATCTCCATGTATAAATGAACGCAGCGGATGATCGCATTGACCTCACCTCACCTTACCTCATCAGAAGTTCAGAAGAAATCAATGGCCATCACTAGGATCCAGCCGCTCTCCGCTCACCTCCACCCACGCGCCGCTACTCCGTCTCCGACTGATGATGATCCCGCGGCCGGGAAGAAGCAGGTGTACACGGTGTGGATGAAGTCCCTGGTGCTGAGCGGCCACGGGTGCACCGTCTACGGCGAGGACGGCCGTGTCGCCTACCGCGTCGACAACTACGCCTGCAGCCGCAGCCGCGAGGCGTACGTCATGGACGGCGACGGCAGGACGCTGCTCAAGCTGCTCAAGAAGGTGAACATATGCATGCGACGACGACATTGCTCTATTCGGCCCGTCCTTCTCTGATGAGACCTTAGCGTAGCTAACACTTGGTGTGATTCTCCCTGCAGAATTTTGTGGCGTTCGAGACATGGAAGGGCTACTCTTACCGCACAGCCGGCACTGGAGGCCTGGAGCAGCAGGAGAGCTCCAAGCCATGGTTCAGTGTTCGCAAGGCCCGTCGGATCCTGAAGAAGGGAGGGCCGCAGGACAGTGGCGGAGCTGTGGCGACAGTCTGCGTCGGCGGGGAGGTTTACCGGATCGACGGCGTGCCGCGCAAATCGGAGTACAGGATCAGCGGCCCCGGCGGCGAGGTCGTGGCGGAGACGAAGAGGAAGCAGACGGAGTCGGGGGTGGTGCTGGGAGAAGACGTCCTCAGCCTGACGGTGGGCCCTGCTGCAGATGCAGATCGCCTGCTTCTTGTTGGGCTTGTGGTCGTCTGCGGCCTCCTCAGCCGCTGCATCTGACGGACGGACCGACGTCTTCTGAACTGAACTTTTTTTACACTTTGCAGGCTTGCAGCTGCAGTGTTTACAGTCCCTGGAACGCCGTCGATCCTGTTTACTCACTGAACAAGAGCACCCTTTTATTCTTTTACAGTTTGCTTAATGTTAGTTACAAGATTTAGAAACAGCCTTTTCCCAGCAGGTGAAGGATAAAGTGTTTTTGGAGAAAGAGAGTCCACTTTCTTTCTTTACTTTTATTTTATCCTTCGGCTGTGGTTGTTGATTGACTACTTATGTAAGTCTTGTGAGAGATGCTACTTTCTTTCAATGTACTTTTGCAAATGGCGAACGATGAGATTTTTCTCATCGTTTTTTTCGCCAATTTCCATAAAGATAAGTGTGCTTTTGATGGCTAAGTAAGCTTCTTGTCATGTGCACCTTTTGTTTTCTTCTTTTTCCACGTGCTACCTGCAGTGTTTCCTCTTGGATTCAGATTAGCATTCATTCATACTCCAGCCTCCCAATTCCCAAATGGTTGTTGAGAGAATGAAATATCAGTCCACGCATGCAGCACGCGTTACTTAACTTTTCTGGGAGAAAACATAGAACAATAGTCAGTAGAGATAGGGAAGATTCTAATAAAAGTTTAGCTCGTCCTGGTGTCGGTGAGGAGTGAGGACGTACCCTTGTGTTTTCAGCTCAAGTGTAGAACATGAGCAGGGATAATATACTGATACTGATGTTATATATATGCATATGAAATGGAGCTTGACTAATTCAATTACAAACAACCAGCATGGCTGAATAATAAATCTTGTAGGAGAGTAAGGTCGATCGAACACTTTATCAATTATCACTATCGATAATCGATAAGAAATAAAATCACGAATGGAGACCAACTTTCTTCTGAAATCTTTTCAGAAGATACGGTTGATCAGTCCCTCACTCAAATCTCATAGAGCATTCCATCCTGCAAGGGCTTGCATGCTCGGTCTTGAGCATGGGAAACTCGTTCTATGAAAAAGCAAAGTAATCCACCACGTCAGATTTCATAATTGGATCGAAACCCCCTGGTTCTAGAACCAGGGTGGTGATAGGTGATAAAAGAAAAGGATAGAAAAACATGTATTTCTAGGATTCGAACCCACTCCTATTTGTGACTATACAACTAATGTCGTTCTTTTAAGTACATAATTTTGAATCTTATATTGTATATTTGACACTCTAATAATCTTAAATGAAATAATTAGTTATAGATCTCGTCGAGTACTACAACTTTGATGTTCACTTTATCTTTATTCTACATTGTTAACCATCTCAAATCCGATCCAAGAACTTGTATTAAATACGATCTCATATTATTATTTTTGCACTACTATTATTTCCTTTCATTTGGAAAGGAACTCAAACATTCCTTCGTTCCAAATACTATGAAGTGTTTCCTTTCCTTTGGAATGTACTCCTTCAAAATTCCTTTGAGAATCCATTGATCCAAACAAGTCCTTATTTTTTGTTCAACTTCTCTTCTTTGTCTATGAATATAAAAGTAAAAAATATTTGGTTGATTGGGTGTGTAAAATTTGAGCTCAAACAAAAATTTATACAAGGAGAAACATAAAGACAAACATATCTATCTTTTATATTTCTCATTGCACAAGTTTTTTAAACTCAAATTTTGCGTACACATGAATGATTATGTACTCTATCTATTTATATTTGTTGCAGATTATTATCAGGCAGCGCCTACTTACACTGTAAGATGGATAGTGGTGGATACGTGGGGACAAGATTTTGATTATTGCATTTCGAATATAATAGTGTCACAAATAATTATATGATTTACTCCCTCGGCCTTGTAATATAGCGCATTTTAGCTTTTAAAATTTGTCCTCAAATATAAGGCATTCTAGAAGATAGAAACCCGTTTTACATTAAATAATTTGCATTTATCAACCAGTGTTGATGATAGCGTCTTATTCACATCTTTTGTGTTCTCTCTTGATCTGTCCTAAAATTTCTAGAATGCACTATATTACGAGACAGAGGGAGTAGATTAGACATTGACACCTTAAAAACTTTGGTTCAATCTTTTTTATTCTATTTTGTAAAGTATAGCCAAAGGAATACTATTATGGAACTGTGTTTAAGATAAATCTACTCATACATTTTTAGATATTCAAAATTCACCCTATAATTCTGTAACACCCAAAAATTTCAGTCTTTTGAAATAAGAAAATTTGATTTAATTATGTTATTATGTGAGCATTGAAATATAGGAAAGAAATAATTTTTGTGAAAATAAAATCAAATATAAGGTTAGTAATATGTTGATGCATTCATGCTGCTGCACATTGGTTTTTGTAATGATTGGCTTTGACTAGAATTTGAATTGAATTCAAATTCAACTTGAAAATGAGATTGGAAAATGTATTTGGAAAAAAAAGAAAAGGAATTCTTTTTCCGCCTCTTTCCTTTCTTCACTTTCGGCCCGGCTCCATTTTTCTTTTCCCGCGGCCCGCTCGCCTCCCCCTCTTCCCTTCTTGGGCTAGCCTAGCTCGGCCAAGCAACCGCCGCCGCTTCCCTGGCCCAGCTTGGCCGCAACTGCCCGGCCCAGCTCGGCCAGGCGTTCGTTGCCGCGCGCCTCCGCCCCGCTCTCTGCCGCTGCCAACCCGGCCCCACCTGTCGGCGTCGTCTCCCTCCTCCCGCAACCGCCGCGCCGGGTACAAGCCGAAACCGCCGCCGCGCGCCACCTTGCATCGTGGGAGTGCCCCTCGCGCCGGCCTCTACAAAAGGGTGCCGAGCCCTTCCTCGCTCCCCCTGCTGCCTATCCCCGCTCCCTTTTCGCATTTGCTCGAGCCGAGGAAGCCACAACAACTGCCGCACCGGGATCCACCGTCCGCCTCCGCGTGGCCGCCGTCCTCGAGCCGTCGTCGACGTTGATTTCCCCCGCTGTGAGCTTCGCCGTACTCCCCTATCTCTCCCCGTGCAATTTATTTCTCGTTTCATGGCTTCTAGAGCCCGTTTCACGTGCGGCCGTATGCTCTCGCCACCGGCCATGGCTGCCACCGCGCCAACCACGTCCACCGGCCCCATTCTCGGCCTGGCCGAGGTCTCCTTCACCCCGTCTATCCCCCGGTGTTCTCGGATGCGCAAACCAAGGCTTCTAGGCCTTGTTTCCCGTGCGCCGACGAGGTTCTTGCCATCGGCCACGGTAGCACCGCCGTCGGGCCACTGTTCCAGCCGGCGCCTCCCTCTCCCTCTCTTCCCCTCTCTAATCCGAGCCCTCCATTGTTTGATCGACGGTCCAGAATGGCCGATACCCTTTCGTCCTGGCAGTTTTGCTTAAGAGACCCTGGGTTTTTCTAAGTCCTAACCCACCGTCCCTAGCGCAGTTCCCAGAGTATGCATTCTCGTTTTGAAAATGTAAAGTACACTGTTTTAGTCCAAAATACGTTTTCAGTATTTACAGAAATGCCACTAGATTTATTTTGCTCATAAAAACTTCGTTTTAGCTCCGAATTGACCCGTTCAAATTGCGTTAGCTTCGTAATTTCATAATCTATGTGTTACTACCACTGTTAATCAAGTTTGTAATTTTTAAATTTCATGGTTAGGTTTAATTAAATAAAGTGCTATAGGAAATCCCGTTTAATTCATAACTTTCGCGTTTTAGCTCCGAATTTTGTGAACTTCGCGTTGACGTGATCGGCGAGACGAAGATTCTTTTCATAAACATTTTATCTTGTTTTCTATACTGCTGGTGTACTGTTCTAACCGTAGGACTGTTTGCTTTGCATGAATGTTCCTGGAATGTTGTGTGTTGCCGTGTTGGTCGTGTTCAGACGGTGAGGAGAACATTGGAGATCAAGAGTTCTTCGACGACTAGCAGGACCTGCAGGAGTTTGTGAACCAAGGCAAGTATAGCATGGGCCTAACTTGATGTCCTATTCACTTTAATCATTTATTCATGTACATGTGTCTAACTTTGATAACCATAAGGACATTCTAGTCATTTGATGACATGTTTCCTTACTCCTATGGGTTAATTGCATATGGGTAGATTGCTAGTGCTCTAACTGAACATGATCTATACAATGGTTAATAGTTCTATGGAACTAAAGGTAATACATACTTTATAACAATTGATCCATAGGGCGAAGGTACAAATGACTTTGATCATGTTGCTCCCGGCCCTCCATAAGGACTTATCTGTCGGCAAAAGCTGGGACTGACAGTACAACCGTGAGAGTCATATGGCTCTGACTTTAGCTCAGTAATAGGACCTTTTCTAACTTGTTAGTGGTTACCTTTATGGCGCAAGAGGAGCTTGCCACGTTGGGTATAGGGTTGCCTCTGTTCCTATGTGTATAACCGTGATGGATATGTGCCATAGGAGAGGGGGTTTCCTACATCTGCCTACCAAGAAAATCTAACGGCCCTAACTTGTTAGAGAAATCTATGAAATGGCTTCATAGTGTACCCTACCCGCTCACCTTGGCAGTGACATGGGAGTAATTAACCCGGGCATATGGGAATCACAACTCGCGGTGAATGTGCACCACCTCTGCAGAGGGTTACAAACTGTTATAACAGCCGTGCTCACGGTCACGAGCGACCCGAAAAACTCACAGAATAAATGGTTACTCATTGTGGTTCATTTATGATGGTATACGATGATAATATAATGCAAATGGTTCTGATACCTGATTATGTGGGTATAAATGAGAGCTTAAGCATAACTTGATTATACTTGATAATAAAATCTTGACTTACTAAAAGTGCTAACGGCAGTAAACCAGTGTCATCCCTTTTTGAGCTTCATAACCCCATATTATCTTGTTGAGTATGAGAAGTACTTACGCTTGTTTACTTTCTATATTTGGATAAAAATTCCGGATGGGTACCAGATGACAACGTGTATGAGGAGTTTTCTGAGGATTATTAGGCTTGTGGTCAACCAGTTGACCTTCCCTGTGATGGTGTTCCACGAGAGAGAGTTATCTTTTATTTTTCGCTGTGATCTGTAAGACTAAGTTATGTTATTATCGTGATGTAAGATACACTGCGATGATACTCTTTTATAATTTATCAACTTGTGTGTGTGACTAATCCCTGGATACACATGAATTAGTGCATTCAATTTTATCCTTAAAATTAGGTGTGACGAATTCTAAGCAAAGTCTAAGATGGTTGGCTTGCACACAATCCAAACTGGATCCATTTTGACCGGAGGACTGGAGGAGCAATGAGTAGTGGAATTTATGAATGTTTTTTAATTATAAAAAATATTTTCAATTTTTTTAACCAAGGAAAGAAGAACCGGCTTGATTCGTTTCTTTTTTTATTCGAAACAGTATTTTTCTTTCACAGATTCCTTCAGATTCCTCTAAAATTCCTCTAAGCGAATGGTCTGGAGAAATCTAGATGAATCTGAAAAAATTTGTGAGAGAAAAATACTATTTCGGATGAAAAAAAAAGCACATCAGTCCGAATTTAAAGGCACGCGAACGAGCCACGGCACTCCAAGAAAATTGGCCAACCGTAGAACGCAGTACATTTCCCGAACCCGAGCAATCGCTTTTCGCCTTTCTTCTTCCTCTCGACTCGCTGGCCTCTCCCCGACCCTGCCCCGCCTCATCACTCCCCATCCCACTGACACGCACCGACAACTACGCCTGCAGCCGCAGCCGCGAGCCGTACGTCATGGACGGCGACGGCAGGACGCTGCTCAAGCTGCTCAAGAAGGTGAACATATGCATGCGACGACGACATTGCTCTATTCGGCCCGTCCTTCTCTGATGAGACCTTAGCGTAGCTAACACTTGGTGTGATTCTCCCTGCAGAATTTTGTGGCGTTCGAGACATGGAAGGGCTACTCTTACCGCACAGCCGGCACTGGAGGCCTGGAGCAGCAGGAGAGCTCCAAGCCATGGTTCAGTGTTCGCAAGGCCCGTCGGATCCTGAAGAAGGGAGGGCCGCAGGACAGTGGCGGAGCTGTGGCGACAGTCTGCGTCGGCGGGGAGGTTTACCGGATCGACGGCGTGCCGCGCAAATCGGAGTACAGGATCAGCGGCCCCGGCGGCGAGGTCGTGGCGGAGACGAAGAGGAAGCAGACGGAGTCGGGGGTGGTGCTGGGAGAAGACGTCCTCAGCCTGACGGTGGGCCCTGCTGCAGATGCAGATCGCCTGCTTCTTGTTGGGCTTGTGGTCGTCTGCGGCCTCCTCAGCCGCTGCATCTGACGGACGGACCGACGTCTTCTGAACTGAACTTTTTTTACACTTTGCAGGCTTGCAGCTGCAGTGTTTACAGTCCCTGGAACGCCGTCGATCCTGTTTACTCACTGAACAAGAGCACCCTTTTATTCTTTTACAGTTTGCTTAATGTTAGTTACAAGATTTAGAAACAGCCTTTTCCCAGCAGGTGAAGGATAAAGTGTTTTTGGAGAAAGAGAGTCCACTTTCTTTCTTTACTTTTATTTTATCCTTCGGCTGTGGTTGTTGATTGACTACTTATGTAAGTCTTGTGAGAGATGCTACTTTCTTTCAATGTACTTTTGCAAATGGCGAACGATGAGATTTTTCTCATCGTTTTTTTCGCCAATTTCCATAAAGATAAGTGTGCTTTTGATGGCTAAGTAAGCTTCTTGTCATGTGCACCTTTTGTTTTCTTCTTTTTCCACGTGCTACCTGCAGTGTTTCCTCTTGGATTCAGATTAGCATTCATTCATACTCCAGCCTCCCAATTCCCAAATGGTTGTTGAGAGAATGAAATATCAGTCCACGCATGCAGTACGCGTTACTTAACTTTTCTGGGAGAAAACATAGAACAATAGTCAGTAGAGATAGGGAAGATTCTAATAAAAGTTTAGCTCGTCCTGGTGTCGGTGAGGAGTGAGGACGTACCCTTGTGTTTTCAGCTCAAGTGTAGAACATGAGCAGGGATAATATACTGATACTGATGTTATATATATGCATATGAAATGGAGCTTGACTAATTCAATTACAAACAACCAGCATGGCTGAATAATAAATCTTGTAGGAGAGTAAGGTCGATCGAACACTTTATCAATTATCACTATCGATAATCGATAAGAAATAAAATCACGAATGGAGACCAACTTTCTTCTGAAATCTTTTCAGAAGATACGGTTGATCAGTCCCTCACTCAAATCTCATAGAGCATTCCATCCTGCAAGGGCTTGCATGCTCGGTCTTGAGCATGGGAAACTCGTTCTATGAAAAAGCAAAGTAATCCACCACGTCAGATTTCATAATTGGATCGAAACCCCCTAGTTCTAGAACCAGGGTGGTGATAGGTGATAAAAGAAAAGGATAGAAAAACATGTATTTCTAGGATTCGAACCCACTCCTATTTGTGACTATACAACTAATGTCGTTCTTTTAAGTACATAATTTTGAATCTTATATTGTATATTTGACACTCTAATAATCTTAAATGAAATAATTAGTTATAGATCTCGTCGAGTACTACAACTTTGATGTTCACTTTATCTTTATTCTACATTGTTAACCATCTCAAATCCGATCCAAGAACTTGTATTAAATACGATCTCATATTATTATTTTTGCACTACTATTATTTCCTTTCATTTGGAAAGGAACTCAAACATTCCTTCGTTCCAAATACTATGAAGTGTTTCCTTTCCTTTGGAATGTACTCCTTCAAAATTCCTTTGAGAATCCATTGATCCAAACAAGTCCTTATTTTTTGTTCAACTTCTCTTCTTTGTCTATGAATATAAAAGTAAAAAATATTTGGTTGATTGGGTGTGTAAAATTTGAGCTCAAACAAAAATTTATACAAGGAGAAACATAAAGACAAACATATCTATCTTTTATATTTCTCATTGCACAAGTTTTTTAAACTCAAATTTTGCGTACACATGAATGATTATGTACTCTATCTATTTATATTTGTTGCAGATTATTATCAGGCAGCGCCTACTTACACTGTAAGATGGATAGTGGTGGATACGTGGGGACAAGATTTTGATTATTGCATTTCGAATATAATAGTGTCACAAATAATTATATGATTTACTCCCTCGGCCTTGTAATATAGCGCATTTTAGCTTTTAAAATTTGTCCTCAAATATAAAGCATTCTAGAAGATAGAAACCCGTTTTACATTAAATAATTTGCATTTATCAACCAGTGTTGATGATAGCGTCTTATTCACATCTTTTGTGTTCTCTCTTGATCTGTCCTAAAATTTCTAGAATGCACTATATTATGAGACAGAGGGAGTAGATTAGACATTGACACCTTAAAAACTTTGGTTCAATCTTTTTTATTCTATTTTATAAAGTATAGCCAAAGGAATACTATTATGGAACTGTGTTTAAGATAAATCTACTCATACATTTTTAGATATTCAAAATTCACCCTATAATTCTGTAACACCCAAAAATTTTAGTCTTTTGAAATAAGAAAATTTGATTTAATTATGTTATTATGTGAGCATTGAAATATAGGAAAGAAATAATTTTTGTGAAAATAAAATCAAATATAAGGTTAGTAACATGTTGATGCATTCATGCTGCTGCACATTGGTTTTTGTAATGATTGGCTTTGACTAGAATTTGAATTGAATTCAAATTCAACTTGAAAATGAGATTGGAAAATGTATTTGGAAAAAAAAGAAAAGGAATTCTTTTTCCTCCTCTTTCCTTTCTTCACTTTCAGCCCGGCTCCATATTTCTTTTTCCGTGGCCCGCTCGCCTCCCCCTCTTCCCTTCTTGGGCTAGCCTAGCTCGGCCAAGCAACCGCCGCCGCTTCCCTGGCCCAGCTCGGCCGCAACTGCCCGGCCCAGCTCGGCCAGGCGTTCGTTGCCGCGCGCCTCCGCCCCGCTCTCTGCCGCTGCCAACCCGGCCCCACCTGTCGGCGTCGTCTCCCTCCTCCCGCAACCGCCGCGCCGGGTACAAGCCGAAACCGCCGCCGCGCCCACCTTGCATCGTGGGAGTGCCCCTCGCGCCGGCCTCTACAAAAGGGTGCCGAGCCCTTCCTCGCTCCCCCTGCTGCCTATCCCCGCTCCCTTTTCGCATTTGCTCGAGCCGAGGAAGCCGCAACAACTGCCGCACCGGGATCCACCGTCCGCCTCCGCGTGGCCGCCGTCCCCGAGCCGCCGTCGACGTTGATTTCCCCCGCTGTGAGCTTCGCCGTACTCCCCTATCTCTCCCAGTGCAATTTATTTCTCGTTTCATGGCTTCTAGAGCCCATTTCGTGTGCGGCCGTATGCTCTCGCCACCGGCCATGGCTGCCACCGCGCCAACCGCGTCCACCGGCCCCATTCTCGGCCTGGCCGAGGTCTCCTTCACCCCGTCTATCCCCCGGTGTTCTCGGATGCGCAAACCAAGGCTTCTAGGCCTTGTTTCCCGTGCGCCGACGAGGTTCTTGCCATCGGCCACGGTAGCACCGCCGTCGGGCCACTGTTCCAGCCGGCGCCTCCCTCTCCCTCTCTTCCCCTCTCTAATCCGAGCCGTCCATTGTTTGATCGACGGTCCAGAATGGCCGATACCCTTTCGTCCTGGCAGTTTTGCTTAAGAGACCCTGGGTTTTTCTAAGTCCTAACCCACCGTCCCTAGCGCAGTTCCCAGAGTACTCATTCTCATTTTGAAAATGTAAAGTACACTGTTTTAGTCCAAAATACGTTTTCAGTATTTACAGAAATGCCACTAGATTTATTTTGCTCATAAAAACTTCGTTTTAGCTCCGAATTGACCCGTTCAAATTGCGTTAGCTTCGTAATTTCATAATCTATGTGTTACTACCACTGTTAATCAAGTTTGTAATTTTTAAATTTCATGGTTAGGTTTAATTAAATAAAGTGCTATAGGAAACCCCGTTTAATTCATAACTTTCGCGTTTTAGCTCCGAATTTTGTGAACTTCGCGTTGACGTGATCGGCGAGACGAAGATTCTTTTCATAAACATTTTATCTTGTTTTCTATACTGCTGGTGTACTGTTCTAACTGTAGGACTGTTTGCTTTGCATGAATGTTCCTGGAATGTTGTGTGTTGTCGTGTTGGTCGTGTTCAGACGGTGAGGAGAACGTTGGAGATCAAGAGTTCTTCGACGACTAGCAGGACCTGCTGGAGTTTGTGAACCAAGGCAAGTATAGCATGGGCCTAACTTGATGTCCTATTCACTTTAATCATTTATTCATGTACATGTGTCTAACTTTGATAACCATAAGGACATTCTAGTCATTTGATGACATGTTTCCTTACTCCTATGGGTTAATTGCATATGGGTAGATTGCTAGTGCTCTAACTGAACATGATCTATACAATGGTTAATAGTTCTATGGAACTAAAGGTAATACATACTTTATAACAATTGATCCATAGGGCAAAGGTACAAATGACTTTGATCATGTTGCTCCCGGCCCTCCATAAGGACTTATCTATCGGCAAAAGCTGGGACTGACAGTGCAACCGTGAGAGTCATATGGCTTTGACTTTAGCTCAGTAATAGGACCTTTTCTAACTTGTTAGTGGTTACCTTTATGGCGCAAGAGGAGCTTGCCACGTTGGGTATAGGGCTGCCTCTGTTCCTATGTGTATAACCGTGATGGATATGTGTCATAGGAGAGGGGGTTTCCTACATCTGCCTACCAAGAAAATCTAACGGCCCTAACTTGTTAGAGAAATCTATGAAATGGCTTCATAGTGTACCCTACCCCGCTCACCTTGATAGTGACATGGGAGTAATTAACCCGGGCATATGGGAATCACGACTCGCGGTGAATGTGCACCACCTCTGCAGAGGGTTACAAACTGTTATAACAGCCGTGCTCACGGTCACGAGCGACCCGAAAAACTCATAGAATAAATGGTTACTCATTGTGGTTCATTTATGATGGTATACGATGATAATATAATGCAAATGGTTTTGATACCTGATTATGTGGGTATAAATGAGAGCTTAAGCATAACTTGATTATACTTGATAATAAAATCTTGACTTACTAAAAGTGCTAACGGCAGTAAACCAGTGCCATCCTTTTTTGAGCTTCATAACCCCATATTATCTTGTTGAGTATGAGAAGTACTTACGCTTGTTTACTTTCTATATTTGGATAAAAATTCCGGATGGGTACCAGATGACAACGTGTATGAGGAGTTTCCTGAGGATTATTAGGCTTGTGGTCAACCAGTTGACCTTCCCTGTGATGGTGTTCCACGAGAGAGAGTTATCTTTTATTTTTCGCTGTGATGTGTAAGACTAAGTTATGTTATTATCGTGATGTAAGATACACTGCGATGATACTCTTTTATAATTTATCAACTTGTGTGTGTGACTAATCCCTAGACACACATGAATTAGTATATTCAATTTTATCTTTAAAATTAGGTGTGACAAATTCTAAGCAAAGTCTAAGATGGTTGGCTTGCACACAATCCAAACTGGATCCATTTTGACCGGAGGACTGGAGGAGCAATGAGTAGTGGAATTTATGAATGTTTTTTAATTATAAAAAATATTTTCAATTTTTTTTAACCAAGGAAAGGAGAACCGGCTTGATTTGTTTCTTTTTTTATTCGAAACGGTATTTTTCTTTCACAGATTCCTTCAGATTCCTCTAAAATTCCTCTAAGCGAATGGTCTGGAGAAATCTAGATGAATCTGGAGAAATTTGTGAGAGAAAAATACTATTTTAGATGAAAAAAAAGCGCATCAATCCGAATTTAAAGGAACGCGAACGAGCCACGGCACTCCAAGAAAATTGGCCAACCGTAGAACGCAGTACATTTCCCGAACCCGAGCAATCGCTTTTCGCCTTTCTTCTTCCTCTCGACTCGCTGGCCTCTCCCCGACCCTGCCCCGCCTCATCACTCCCCATCCCACTGACACGCACCGACAACTACGCCTGCAGCCGCAGCCGCGAGCCGTACGTCATGGACGGCGACGGCAGGACGCTGCTCAAGCTGCTCAAGAAGGTGAACATATGCATGCGACGACGACATTGCTCTATTCGGCCCGTCCTTCTCTGATGAGACCTTAGCGTAGCTAACACTTGGTGTGATTCTCCCTGCAGAATTTTGTGGCGTTCGAGACATGGAAGGGCTACTCTTACCGCACAGCCGGCACTGGAGGCCTGGAGCAGCAGGAGAGCTCCAAGCCATGGTTCAGTGTTCGCAAGGCCCGTCGGATCCTGAAGAAGGGAGGGCCGCAGGACAGTGGCGGAGCTGTGGCGACAGTCTGCGTCGGCGGGGAGGTTTACCGGATCGACGGCGTGCCGCGCAAATCGGAGTACAGGATCAGCGGCCCCGACGGCGAGGTCGTGGCGGAGACGAAGAGGAAGCAGACGGAGTCGGGGGTGGTGCTGGGAGAAGACGTCCTCAGCCTGACGGTGGGCCCTGCTGCAGATGCAGATCGCCTGCTTCTTGTTGGGCCTGTGGTCGTCTGCGGCCTCCTCGGCCGCTGCATCTGACGGACGGACCGACGTCTTCTGAACTGAACTTTTTTTACACTTTGCAGGCTTGCAGCTGCAGTGTTTACAGTCCCTGGAACGCCGTCGATCCTGTTTACTCACTGAACAAGAGCACCCTTTTATTCTTTTACAGTTTGCTTAATGTTAGTTACAAGATTTAGAAACAGCTTTTTCCCAGCAGGTGAAGGATAAAGTGTTTTTGGAGAAAGAGAGTCCACTTTCTTTCTTTACTTTTATTTTATCCTTCGGCTGTGGTTGTTGATTGACTACTTATGTAAGTCTTGTGAGAGATACTACTTTCTTTCAATGTACTTTTGCAAATGGCGAACGATGAGATTTTTCTCATCGTTTTTTTCGCCAATTTCCATAAAGATAAGTGTGCTTTTGATGGCTAAGTAAACTTCTTGTCATGTGCACCTTTTGTTTTCTTCTTTTTCCACGTGCTACCTGCAGTGTTTCCTCTTGGATTCAGATTAGCATTCATTCATACTCCAGCCTCCCAATTCCCAAATGGTTGTTGAGAGAATGAAATATCAGTCCACGCATGCAGTACGCGTTACTTAACTTTCCTGGGAGAAAACATAGAACAATAGTCAGTAGAGATAGGGAAGATTCTAATAAAAGTTTAGCTCGTCCTGGTGTCGGTGAGGAGTGAGGACGTACCCTTGTGTTTTCAGCTCAAGTGTAGAACATGAGCAGGGATAATATACTGATACTGATGTCATATATATGCATATGAAATGGAGCTTGACTAATTCAATTACAAACAACCAGCATGGCCGAATAATAAATCTTGTAGGAGAGTAAGGTCGATCGAACACTTTATCAATTATCACTATCGATAATCGATAAGAAATAAAATCACGAATGGAGACCAACTTTCTTCTGAAATCTTTTCAGAAGATACGGTTGATCAGTCCCTCACTCAAATCTCATAGAGCATTCCATCCTGCAAGGGCTTGCATGCTCGGTCTTGAGCATGGGAAACTCGTTCTATGAAAAAACAAAGTAATCCACCACGTCAGATTTCATAATTGGATCGAAACCCCCTGGTTCTAGAACCAGGGTGGTGATAGGTGATAAAAGAAAAAAGATAGAAAAACATGTATTTCTAGGATTCGAACCCACTCCTATTTGTGACTATACAACTAATGTCGTTCTTTTAAGTACATAATTTTGAATCTTATATTGTATATTTAACACTCTAATAATCTTAAATGAAAGAATTATTAACTGCAGAGTTATAGATCTCGTCGAGTACTACAACTTTGATGTTCACTTTATCTTTATTCTACATTGTTAACCAACTCAAATCCGATCCAAGAACTTGTATTAAATACGATCTCATATTATTATTTTTGCACTACTATTATTTCCTTTCATTTGGAAAAGGAACTCAAACATTCCTTCATTCCAAATACTATGAAATGTTTCCTTTCCTTTGGAATGTACTCCTTCAAAATTCCTTTGAGAATCCATTGATCCAAACAAGTCCTTATTTTTTTTCAACTTCTCTTCTTTGTCTATGAATATAAAAGTAAAAAATATTTGGTTGATTGGGTGTGTAAAATTTGTGCTCAAACAAAAATTTATACAAGGAGAAACATAAAGACAAACATATCTATCTTTTATATTTCTCATTGCACAAGTTTTTTAAACTCAAATTTTGCGTACACATGAATGATTGTGTACCCTATCTATTTATATTTGTTGCAGATTATTTTCAGGCAGTCCTTCTTACACTGTAAGATGGATAGTGGTGGATATGTGGGGACAAGATTTTGATTATTGCATTTCGAATATAATAGTGTCACAAATAATTATATGATTTACTCCCTCTGTCTTGTAATATAGCGCATTTTAGCTTTCAAAATTTGTCCTCAAATATAAGGCATTCTAGAAGACGGAAACCCGTTTTGCATTAAATAATTTTCATTTATCAACCAGTGTTGATGATAGCATCTTATTCACATCTTTTGTGTTCTCTCTTAATCTGTCCTAAAATTTCTAGAATGCACTATATTACGAGACAGAGGGAGTAGATTAGACATTGACACCTTAAAAACTTTGGTTCAATCTTTTTTATTCTATTTTATAAAGTATAGCCAAAGGAATACTATTATGGAACCGTGTTTAAGATAAATCTACTCATAGATTTTTAGATATTCAAAATTAACCCTATAATTCTGTAACACCCAAAAATTTTAGTCTTTTGAAATAAGAAAATTTGATTTAATTATGTTATTATGTGAGCATTGAAATATAGGAAAGAAATATTTTTTGTGAAAATAAAATCAAATATAAGGTTAGTAACATATTGATGCATTCATGCTGCTGCACATTGGTTTTTGTAATGATTGGCTTTGACTAGAATTTGAATTGAATTCAAATTCAATTTGAAATGAGATTGGAAAATGTATTTGGAACAAAAAGGAATTCTTCTCCCTCTCCTTTCCTTTCTTCACTTTCGGCCCGGCTCCATTTTTCTTTTCCCGCGGCCCGCTCGCCCCCCTATTCCCTTCTTGGGCTGGCCCAGCTCGGCCAAGCAACCGCCGCCGCTTCCCCGTCCCAGCTCGGCCGCAACTGCCCGGCCCAGCTCGGCCAGGCGGCCGTTGCCGCGCGCCTCCGCCCCGCTCTCTGCCGCTGCCAACCCAGCCCCACCTGTCGGCGTCGTCTCCCTCCTCCCGCAACCGCCGCGCCCACCTTGCATCGTGGGAGTGCCCCCCCGCGCCCCAGCCTCGACAAAAGGGTGCCGAGCCCTTCCTCACCCCCCTGCTGCCTATCCCCGCTCTCTTTTCGCATTTGCTCGAGCCAAGGAAGCCGCAACAACCACCGCACCGGGATCCGCCGTCCGCCTCCGCGTGGCCGTGGTCCCCGAGCCGCCATCGACGTTGATTTTCCCCGCTGTGAGCTTCGTCGTACTCCTCTGTCTCTCCCCGTGCAATTTATTTCTCGTTTCATGGCTTCTAGAGCCCATTTCGCGTGCGGCCGTATGCTCTCGCCGCCGGCCATGGCTACCACCGCGCCAACCGCGTCCACCGGCCCCATTCTCGCCCTGGCCGAGGTCTCCTTCACCCCCTCTATCCCCCGGTGTTCTCGGATGCGCAAACCGAGGCTTCTAGGCCTTGTTTCCCGTGCGCCGGCGAGGTTCTTGCCATCAGCCATGGCAGCGCCGCCACTGGGCCACTATTCCGGCCGGCGCCTCCCTCTCTCTAATCCGAGCCCTCCATTGTTTGATCGACGACCCAGAATGGCCGATACCCTTTCGCCCTGGCAGTTTTTCTTAAGAGACCCTGGGTTTTTCTAAGTCCTAACCCGCCGTCCCTAGCGCAGTTCCCAGAGTACACTTTCTCGTTTTGAAAACGTAAAGTACAATGTTTTAGTCCAAAATACGTTTTCAGTATTTACAAAAATACCACTAGATTTGTTTTGCTCATAAAAACTTCATTTTAGCTCCGAATTGACCCGTTCAAATTGCATTAGCTTCGTAATTTCATAATCTATGTGTTACTACCACTGTTAATCAAGTTTGTAACTTTTAAATTTTATGGTTAGATTTAATTAAATAAAGTGCTATAGGAAACCCCGTTTAATTCATAACTTTTGTGTTTTAGCTCCAAATTTCGTGAACTTCGCGTTGACGTGATCGTAGCGAGACGAAGATTCTTTTCATAAATATTTTATCTTGTTTTCTATACTGCTGGTGTACTATTCTAACCGTATGATTGTTTGCTTTGCATGAATGTTCCTGGAATGTTGTGTGTTGCCGTGTTGGTCGTGTTCAGACGATGAGGAGAACGTTGGAGATCAAGAGTTCTTCGACGACCAGTAGGACCAGCAGGAGTTTGTGAACCAAGGCAAGTATAGCATGGGCTTACCTTGATGTCCTATTCACTTTAATCATTTACTCATGTACATGTGTCTAACTTTGATAACCATAAGGACATTCTAGTCATTTGATGACATGTTCCCTTGACTCCTATGGGTTAATTGCATATGGGTAGATTGCTAGTGCTCTAACTAAACATTATCTATACAATGGTTAATAGTTCTATGGAACTAATGGTAATACATACTTTATAACAACTGATCTATAGGGCGAAGGTGCAAATGACTTTGATCATGTTGCTCCCGGCCCTTCATAAGGACTTATCTGTCGGCAAAAGCTGGGACTGACAGTGCAACCGTGAGAGTCATATGGCTCTGACTTTAGCTCAGTAATAGAATCTTTTCTAACTTGTTAGTGGTTACCTTTATGGCGCAAGAGGGGCTTGCCACGTTGGGTATAGGGCTGCCTCTGTTCCTATGTGTATAACCACGATAGATATGTGCCATAGGAGAGGGGGGTTCCTACATCTGCTTGCCAAGAAAACCTAGCGGCCCTAACTTGTTAGAGAAACCTATGAAATGGCTTCATAGTGTACCCTGTTTGCTCACCTTGGCAGTGACATGGGAGTAATTAACTCGGGCATATAGGAATCACGACTCGCGGTGAATGTGCACCACCTCTGCAGAGGGTTACAAACTGTTATAACAGCTGTGCTCACGGTCACGAGCGGCCTAAAAAACTCATAGAATAAATGGTTACTCATTGTGGTTCATTGTGGTCACGAGAGTCCACTTTCTTTCTTTACTTTTATTTTATCCTTCGGCTGTGGTTGTTGATTGACTACTTATGTAAGTCTTGTGAGAGATGCTACTTTCTTTCAATGTACTTTTGCAAATGGCGAACGATGAGATTTTTCTCGTCGTTTTTTTCGCCAATTTCCATAAAGATAAGTGTGCTTTTGATGGCTAAGTAAGCTTCTTGTCATGTGCACCTTTTGTTTTCTTCTTTTTCCACGTGCTACCTGCAGTGTTTCCTCTTGGATTCACATGGATTAGCATTCATTCATACTCCAGCCTCCCAATTCCCAAATGGTTGTTGAGAGAATGAAATATCAGTCCACGCATGCAGTACGCGTTACTTAACTTTTCTGGGAGAAAACATAGAACAATAGTCAGTAGAGATAGGGAAGATTCTAATAAAAGTTTAGCTCGTCCTGGTGTCGGTGAGGAGTGAGGACGTACCCTTGTGTTTTCAGCTCAAGTGTAGAACATGAGCAGGGATAATATACTGATACTGATGTTATATATATGCATATGAAATGGAGCTTGACTAATTCAATTACAAACAACCAGCATGGCTGAATAATAAATCTTGTAGGAGAGTAAGGTCGATCGAACACTTTATCAATTATCACTGTCGATAATCGATAAGAAATAAAATCATGAATGGAGACCAACTTTCTTCTGAAATCTTTTCAGAAGATACGGTTGATCAGTCCCTCACTCAAATCTCATAGAGCATTCCATCCTGCAAGGGCTTGCATGCTCGGTCTTGAGCATGGGAAACTCGTTCTATGAAAAAACAAAGTAATCCACCACGTCAGATTTCATAATTGGATCGAAACCCCCTGGTTCTAGAACCAGGGTGGTGATAGGTGATAAAAGAAAAAAGATAGAAAAACATGTATTTCTAGGATTCGAACCCACTCCTATTTGTGACTATACAACTAATGTCGTTCTTTTAAGTACATAATTTTGAATCTTATATTGTATATTTAACACTCTAATAATCTTAAATGAAAGAATTATTAACTGCAGAGTTATAGATCTCGTCGAGTACTACAACTTTGATGTTCACTTTATCTTTATTCTACATTGTTAACCAACTTAAATCCGATCCAAGAACTTGTATTAAATACGATCTCATATTATTATTTTTGCACTACTATTATTTCCTTTCATTTGGAAAAGGAACTCAAACATTCCTTCATTCCAAATACTATGAAATGTTTCCTTTCCTTTGGAATGTACTCCTTCAAAATTCCTTTGAGAATCCATTGATCCAAACAAGTCCTTATTTTTTTTTTCAACTTCTCTTCTTTGTCTATGAATATAAAAGTAAAAAATATTTGGTTGATTGGGTGTGTAAAATTTGAGCTCAAACAAAAATTTATACAAGGAGAAACATAAAGACAAACATATCTATCTTTTATATTTCTCATTGCACAAGTTTTTTAAACTCAAATTTTGCATACACATGAATGATTATGTACCCTATCTATTTATATTTGTTGCAGATTATTTTCAGGCAGCGCCTACTTACACTGTAAGATGGATAGTGGTGGATATGTGGGGACAAGATTTTGATTATTGCATTTCGAATATAATAGTGTCACAAATAATTATATGATTTACTCCCTCTGTCTTGTAATATAGCGCATTTTAGCTTTCAAAATTTGTCCTCAAATATAAGGCATTCTAGAAGACGGAAACCCGTTTTGCATTAAATAATTTTCATTTATCAACCAGTGTTGATGATAGCCTCTTATTCACATCTTTTGTGTTCTCTCTTAATCTGTCCTAAAATTTCTAGATGCACTATATTACGAGACAGAGGGAGTAGATTAGACATTGACACCTTAAAAACTTTGGTTCAATCTTTTTTATTCTATTTTATAAAGTATAGCCAAAGGAATACTATTATGGAACTGTGTTTAAGATAAATGTACTCATACATTTTTAGATATTCAAAATTCACCCTATAATTCTGAGCAAAGTCTAAGATGGTTGGCTTTGCACACAATCCAAACTGGATCCATTTTGACCGGAGGAGCAATGAGTAGTGGAGTTTATGAATGTTTTTTATTTATAAAAAATATTTTCAATTTTTTTAACCATAAGAAGGAAAGGAGAAGATGTCGCTTGTTCGGCACTCCAAGAAAATTGGCCAACCGTAGAACGCAGTACATTTCCCGAACCCGAGCAATCGCTTTTCGCCTTTCTTCTTCCTCCCGACTCGCTGGCCTCTCCCCGACCCTACCCCGCCTCATCACTCCCCATCCCACCGACACGCGGCGTGTCGCGCGCCTCCGCTAAAACCCTAGCCCCACCCAGGCCCGATGGCCGCCCCGCCGCAGCCGCACCCACCGGCAGCGGAGGAGGGGGCCGCGCTGGCGGCTCCTCTGCCCGCCGCCGCGCCGGGTCCGCGGCCGTACGACGTGGCGGTCGCGGCGGCGGAGCTCCGGCCGGTGGACTGCAACCTCTCCGCGCTCTGTGACCACGTCCAGGCGGAGGGGTTCGGCTCCGGGGCCTTCTCCGACCTCGTCGTGGAGGCCATGGGCGCCACCTACCGCCTCCATCGCCTCATCCTCTCCCGCAGCGCCTACTTCAGGTGGGCTCTAGAATCCTGAGCATTGTCGCTCCTGCCGCCTTTCGATTGCTTGGGGATTGAAGTGACTGTTGCGATCTGATCGTCTGCAACTGCTCATAGTACTTAATTGGATTTCTATGTGGACATTTTTGTCTTGGTTGGTATGTCTCCATCCATTTCCTGTGAAATTTCCATGTGCTTTCATCCCTATTAAAATGTTTAATCTAAGAATATGACCTTACCAAGTGATTAGGATTTTTGTTTTTTTTTTCCAGAAAAAAATAGAGCCTGCAAATAGCATGCCAATTAAAATCTTACAGAGTAGATCTTCATTTGCTCTGTATATCATAGTGCATCATTCAATGTTTAGTTTGCTCTATGACTTTCAGATTTCCATCTATGCCACGAATCATGACTGAAGCTAAAATTGATGATTTAATAAAAGTCAGGAACTACTCACTAGATAGTTTTTCTGTCGAGATTTCAAGGTCAGAACTTGTGGATGGAGGCATAAGCATCAACCAATAGCGTGGTACATGAAAAATGAAATTATAATGGTTATGGTCCCTGCATCTTTGCTTGGTACTTGAATGGGACTTTGGTGCTCTGCTCTTGTAGTTACCAAGGATATGCATTGCTTGCTTATCACTTAGCCAAAAAAAAAAGTAAACTTATATAGAATTATGATAGAACTATCCAACATTGATTAAGTTCTGCCTATAGCCGCTTTCTGTGTGTTTGTCTGTCAACACAGAAGTCACCCTCTTTCTGCAGCCAAACTTTTACCTTTTGCTGTTTTCTTACATTATTTCCCTACTAGCACATAGAGTGTTCATGTAAACTAAAGTAAGTAAAATTCTTAACAACTTCTGTATAATAATGACTGGAAGGAATATGCTACATGGTCCTTGGAGAGAGGCAGGAGCACCCACAGTGGTTTTGAACATAGATGATGCCAATGTTGATTCAGAGGCAATTGCAATTGCGCTCGCATATCTTTATGGGCAACCCCCCAAGCTTAATGATAACAATGCATTCCGAGTGCTTGCAGCTGCATCATTTCTGGATCTTCAGGTCTACTTATCCCATTTTAATCATTCATTTATAATTTTCCTTTGTGCCTCATTGTGCTGTGTTATTTTGTCTCACATATGATGTGATCAATTGTAGGACTTGTGCACAATATGTACAGATTTTATTATTTCTGAGCTTTGGACATCAAACTTTTTACAATATCAGGTAACTTCATTACTACTATAAAGCTTAATGCTGAGTCAGATCAGATTTCTTGAGCACTAAAAGATTCACTTTCTTCTCCTTGATCATTTTTTGTTGGTTTCAACTTTTTGTTGTTGCTAATAGTTGTTTGCTGAGAGTCAAGATTATGGTAGCCACGGAGAGCGTGTCAGGAATGCTTGCTGGGGTTATCTTTGTCAAAGTGCCACACTGGAATTACGAGAGGTACATATAATTTATAGGACTTTATCTGATTAAATGGTGTAATTGTGTTGGTTGAAATGCCTTTTTTTCTTGATTTGTAGAATTGTTTATTGTGACCACCAGCTTTAAGTATGCTCACTCAAGTAATAATTTTACATCTTTCGTTTATGCTTGCATGTGAATTGAAAGGTTGCCTTCTGTATTAAATATTAGATATTGATAGAGCTCATTTATCGATAGACCTTATCACCCATGCCTTAATTTCAGCAATATCTTTCATTGCATGAATTGACTATTTGTTTCGGCATTTAAATCAAGTACATGGTGACTATTGTTGTGAATGGGGATAGTATGGCTGTTAGGTGTCGTGCGAAAAATGCTGAGAAACTATTCTATGTTGAATTATATGAATATGTTTAAGTTTTTTTTTCTTTTCATCAACATAAGTACTTACACGCGAAGGATGTGCTTGGCTGGGATTTGTTGTTTAATATACATTCTATGTTATATGTGAACAAACGGGGGCTTTTGGTTAGTTCACAATATTTTTGTATTTTGTTCTTGAAAGGTGCTACCAAAGCTTTCTTCACAAACTTTGCATGCTCTCCTTACATCTGACGAATTGTGGGTACCTAACGAGGAGAAAAGGTTAGTTTTGTCACTTAGTGTTTATTTGTCTGCTCAATGATACTACAAGGCCTTTTTGTGACAACATCTTATCTTGGTACTTGAAGGTTTGAACTAGCATTGTTTACTTTACTTGCAAAGGTTGCTATGTGTAAGATACAAGTTAGTGGGATTGAAACAAACTTACCAAGTGCTGATCGATCCATGAGGAAGGGGAAGACTCCGATGAATGAATCTGGGGAGGAAGTGCTAATGGACTCTGAATTGCAGAACTTGAAGTTGCATGATAACTTGGGCAATGAACTTCCCCATAACGTTATTGCTATTTCAGATATGGTAATTCCATGGAATATCGTATCTGGACAGCTGAGATGATGCTCCATCTCTACTTTTGTTCAATATGCTATGTATTTTCCTTGTCTTATGAAATAACTATTTTGAACATGAAGCATGACAACTACATTAAGACTGTACTATTTTTTCTGAAATTTAGAATGGTGAAGCTCCCAAGAGAATGGAGAATGATTGTTCTACCGGAGGACCATCAGGAGAAAGCACTTCATATCAATTTAATGAAAATAACTGGCTTTCTAGTGAGCAAACTGCAAATCATTATTTCTCAAGAACTTCCAGTAGTGGTGTTGTTCCTACTGAGTGGGGAAGGCCCAATGCACCACCTTGGGGTGGTAGGGTCATTGGACGGCAGCAAGTTAGATGCATTAGAGGAAGCTCTTGTCTATCTACTGATGAATATAACGCTTTTATGAATATATTTGAGAGGGGTTCTCTTCTCTACTGCAATATGTCCTTTGATGCACTTCTAAGTGTTCGAAAGCAACTCGAAGAATTTGGATTCCCTTGCAAAGCTGTCAATGATGGTCTATGGCTACAGGTATTTAATCTACTCCCTGCCTTGTGGTACTCTGTTTCTTTTAAGACTGTTTATAAAATCTTGATGCTTTGTTATTGTAGATGCTTCTGTGTCACAGGGTGCAAGCAATAGTTGCTGATACTTGCAGGAACTGTTGCCTTATGAATAATTCTTGTGCTTGCAAGCAAGCATATGTGAGCTCGCATACACACTATAGGCAGGAGCATGACCGGAGCAGTGCTTCCGGCAGCATAGGTAATGTCTACCTTGCGGATGCCCAGGGCGATGGGAATGGTGTACTTGGGCCTGTCCGTGTTAACGTAAGAGGAGCAGTCGATGGACTTGCTGGTATTGGGAGAGGGAACTCAAATGTGCCTGGTGCAGCTTGGGCTCCTACACGTTATGTCTTCTCCCGTGTCCCTTATGGGCTTGGTTCAAGAAATGGTCCAACAATTTGCCAATGATGAATCAGAACCTAGAATTGACCGCAATGGAGATATTTCAGCAGATGGTCTGACTGCATTGGTTAACCTTAGCCAAGAAAACAATGCTGCTCATCTGCAGGCTGAAAGTCTATTTGAGACAGGGATGCAGACAAGATATCGCAGGTGTTGCATCTGTTTCCACTCCAGGTGGTTCTTCTGTCCAGATGCAGGAGTCAAAGGAGCATGAACTTGGATCAGATTGGGAAACTGCAGAGGACGCAACTATATCATTAGACATGAAAACACCTCTTAGCCATTTTCCTCCTTTCCGCTTTGGGTAAGATTACTTATTTTTCTGTTTCTGCGATTCTGTCATCGATGAGTTCTGCATTGGACGATGTCCAGGGAAAATTGGACTTGTTATTTCTTCTATTTTGTAGAATGTCCCAGTTGTCTCATGAATCATTTGAAAGTTTGAGGACAGTTTATTTCTAGAATACCAATTGGGGCTGTTGCCTTGTTGATAACCTGTCATGGAAGAAATAAGAAAAATAAATAAAATTTCTCACAAAAATATAAGGCTAGCTAAGTTCTGCTGTTTGTTCTTTGTCATATTTAGGTAGTAATGATTTAGAATTGGTTGTGCACATTGGTTCCTTGTTTCTGACATGGCTTGACCAACTTATTTTTGCTCACAGGGTTGAGTTCGAGGATGTGCACAGGCTTGCTGATGGTCAGGTTAAACATTCGACTGAAGTGTTTTATGCAGGCTCTCTATGGAAGGTTAGCATTGTTGTCCTAAATGTATCCATCCTTATATGGTCAAAATCCAGTAAAGTAATTGGTATACACATGTCCAGGTGAGTGTCCAGGCATTCAATGATGAGGATCCTCATGGACGACGCACCCTTGGTATTCTTTTTTCTCTTTACCATGTTCTCATATGCTTTCCTCTTGCTGTGACGACTATCCAAATATAATGATATGGCATGTGCCAATTTAACTGGCAATGCAGGACTTTTTCTCCACCGACGCAAGGCTGAGTTGTTAGATCCCTTGAGGAAGGTGAGTGATTTGCTGAATTCACTTGTCAGAGAACAGTTATGTTCAACTTAAGTGATAATAAAAACTTGTATTCCTCAGGCTCACTTGTACATCGACCCCCGGGAAAAGGTCACTGCTCGGTATCAGGTACTATCTGTTTTTCATCTACTCATCGTTTCACCTGAGGTACCGTGTATGGCCTAATTTGCCAATTTTGTTTACTGTTCTTAGCTCATCTGTCCATCAAAGAGAGAGGTCATGATATTTGGAAGCCTGAAGCAGGCTGGGACACTGCTACCAAAAGCCCCGAAGGGCTGGGGTTGGCGCACTGCTATACTGTTTGATGAGCTTGCAGATCTTCTCCAGGGTGGTGCCCTGCGAATTGCTGCAGTGGTCCAGCTCGTCTAGACAACACTTGCAGAAAACAACTGCTTGCAAGGATGGTGATACCACAGCAGTTAATGTAGCTGATAGTTTGATACCTGCAAGAACTCGATCCGTCATGTACTCGTGCTCTGAAATTGTGTATACTGTATAGTGGTTCGCCGTTTGATATATAATAATATATAGGTGGACCTTCAGCTCTGTATTTGGGCCCATGTGGACTTATAGCAGCTGTTGGGCCATCGACAATGAAATAGGACTGCGCATTATAACTTGACCATAATACATACATTAGATTGAGTTCAATCTAATGTAAAGGCTAGTGCCCGGACGTCAGGATGGGGGCTAGCGTCTGAACGCCCGCGCTGCATGCCTGTGCCTGCTTCACGTGGGAGCCCATGCCGAGCCCATGCCACTCCGTGTCCTGCACTCGCACCATGTCCTGCGTTGCTTCGTCTCGATCTGCGCTCGCACGGTTTCCCATGCCTACAGCTTGCGCTCTCTCCACACCCATGCACATATAGGCAGGCCCAACAACTGCAGATGGGGTCCACTGCAATATGTGCAACACCAAATATACTTTTATAACGTCTAGAGGAAACATTTGCAAGATACGTCCAAAATAGTTGAAATACTTGCAACATACGTCTGAAACACGAGGAAAACAACATGTGTAGCCATTGCAAAACATATGCAACATCTAAATGAAACACTTGCAACGGATGTGAAACAAATGCAACATATAGATGAAACACTTGCGACATAAGTGTGAAACATATGCAACACCTAGATAAAACACGTGCAACGTACGTTTGAAATAGCTGAAACTATTTGGAACAGACGCTTGCAACATACGTATATAGCCATTGCAACATATGCAACATCTCGATCTACTTTTACAACATCCACATGAAACAATTGCAATATGCATAGTGAAACACTTCAAACATACGCTTGCAGCATGTCAGCGCGTGACACTCTAGTGGACGGCAACCACCATATCTAGTGAGCCTCAAGGCGCTCGCGAAGTACGGCACGACCACGATGCCCTTGCCGTCTCTAGCCGCGGGAGGAGGTGATGAGAAGGACGCTGGCTGCGCCGGCGATGAGGCGACCGATGTGCGGGCCGAGAGAGGGACCTTGTACTGGTACCAGTAGCGAAAGCCCTCCAAGGATAGGAGCAACACCACGGCCTTGGGGGAGCTTGGTGAGCGGACGCGCAGGTCACGACGGTGAGGGGCGTGCGAAACAGGACGAAGGCCGTGGTGATGGCGAGGGCCACAGTGAGGAGGAGCAAGAGGCGGGGGGGGGGGGGGGGGGCGAATGAGGGTTGGGGTGCGGCCATGAAGGAGGAGAGTAGAGCGGAGTGGGCCGCGGCGAGTTGCTGGGGGTCCGAACCTCCACTTAGTGGGCGGGGATGCCATCGGCGCGCGGTGCTTTGACTGTAGGACTTGGGGAGAGTGGGAGTGGACTAGATCTGGGAGAAGCAGAACATGTGTGTGGCTTGCAGTTGGCAGCATGCAGAGTGAGAGATTTTTATTTTGGGAGGTATCGTGGAGTATCAAATATTTATGGTGGGTACAATAAGTGGACGACGTGAAGCCACGTATTGGACCTGTCAGACCTGGTTCGCAGGCCCAGCGAAGGCACGCGTCTGGCTGGACGGACGCTTGAAAGGTAATGCTTTCTTGGTCACTCTAATGTAACGACAGTGCTAGCTCCTGGACGTCTGGATAGACGCCCGCGCTGCACTCCCGTTTCCCGCGCTTGGGCCAGCAAGCCCCCACATAAGCCTGCATTTCGCACGCCCATGCGGGGCCTAGCGCTGCCCAGGACAACGCCCGCGCCGCCAGAGTGCGCGCAGGGACCGCTCGCGCCTCCTCTGCTTCTCACGCGCATCGCAACATGTGCAACACCCAATCTACTTTTGTAACATTCAGATAAAACACTTGCAATATACATCCAAAACAGCTGAAACACTTGCAAAACACTAGAAAAACTTGAAAACACGTGTGTAGCCATTGCAAACATATGCAAATATCAAGATGAAACACTTGCAACATGCGTATAAAAACACATGAAACACTTGCATATATATGCAACACCCCGATCTTATTTTGCAACATCTTAATGAAACACTTACAACATACGTCTAAAACAGATGAAACATTTGGAACATACACTTGAAACATAAGTGTATAGCTCATTGCAACATGTGCAACATTCCGATCTATTTTTGCAACATCCTTATAAAACACCTGCAACATACTTCTAAAACATCTGAAACAATTGAAATGTACACTTGCAACATGCATCGTATCTCGGTGTAGCCTCCTCCGCCGTTTGCATCGAGGCGCCGCAGCCATAGCAGGAGGTGAGGCCAGAGGGCTTCCGCGCCAAGGCCCGACACTTCTCCTTACATAGGTCCTCAGTGGCTAGCTGGTGGTCGAGGGAGCGGTCGCCAAGCGTGGGCACGGTGGTGCCCACGCCGTCAGGCGAAGCGGGCCGTAGAGCAGAAGCAGTGGCAGGAAGCAGCGGGGCGGCACGGTGGAGCAGGGGAAGGAGCGGCGTGGGGTGACCATAGATGGCGGAGCGGGGTGCAGAGCAGGAGCAGCGGGGCGGCCGATGGAGCAGGAGCAGGCGGGGTCACCGTCAACGTGCGGAGTAGAGCGGAGCAGGTCTCTCGTCTCCTCCTTTCCTTACCCAACTGGCGTAACTGGAAGAGACGGACGCTGAATATCATAATAAAAAATGAGCGGGCGCTAGAGCAGAGATTTATTAGGCTGGTATGCAGGCCTACGAAGGGGTGCCCAGACGGACGCACTGTAGCATTTCCGCTAATGTAAAGGTAATGCTTTCTCGCAGGCATTCCAAGTTGCTGTAGGCAGCCACCAAGACCAACAATAAATAAATGCACAATATAGAGTGCGAACGAATGATTAAGCTATACAATCTCATGCATTACGGATCAACTTTACTCCCTTCCGTTCCAAAAACAAGTGCATCTAGTGTTTTGGTGAGATCAATGTTAGCATTTTGGTGAAGAGATCAATATTAATGAAAAATTACATATATACCTCTATAAAGATGTAATCATTGCATTTCGAGAAAAGAGAGTAGAAAAAATAACTAGAGTTAGGTTGTCTTGTACCTAAAAGTATATTTTTTAGATAGTACCAAAAGTGTATTTATTTTGGAATAAATTTTGAACTCAATTGCACTTATTATAGGACGGAGCAGATACTTGACACAAAGGTATCAAATTACTAGTGTAGCCATGACTGAGTACGATAAAGTTGCATGTGATCGGTGCGAAAAGTATTGCACTAGGGTTTTCAATTTTGATATAAAAAAGTTTCCGTCACCCCCAAAATTCGTGAAATTCGACCAAAAATTTGCTGAAATTTTTATACACTTACACATGGAGTAAGTTTTTTCTAAAAAAATAGATCTAAACAAAATATTCACATCTATTGGATAGAGAAATATGTAACATAAACAATGTGAGTTATATAGCACATGTATTAGTGTAATATAAAATTTGGATTTTCTTTTGACCACCGTTGAAATTACCAAAATTCACGAAATTTTGAACCCTATTGCACCATACCGCAATACACTGCACCGTAATAAAGAACACAAATGTATAATATTTTGTTGATTGAACGTAAACGCAAATTCATGACTGGAGGAAGTATGAAGGGGACGGAGTTTTAATTTACGGAAGTAAACAAGACATCAGATATAGTAGTATAGCACTAAAAGAATTGACTCTAATTGTATTGTTTATCCCAGATCAGATTGCCAATACAAAAGATAGGACTATATATCTGCTCTGCCACGTACTCCGATCCAGCAATTGCATGCGTGATCACTATTGTTATTGTTAGAGCAGTTTATTTGGTACTACGTGAGGTGAGTATCGCGAAGCTATGGTTTTGTAGGGTCAAGCACTCGTCCTGCGAAGAGGATTGCACCGGACACTTCCTCCACCACGAAGAAGGCAAACGGATGGTCGGCGACGAAGTCCACAGCCTCTGGCCGCCGCTGAGGCGCTCGCATTGCACAAAGTTGCCCGAATATGAGAGCTGTGGAAGCCGCTGCCTCAGTGCCTTCCTCGTTCACCTCAATCACCGCCCTGTGGAAGACGTCGTCCGAGAACCAGCCGCGGCGCTCGGGAGTCTCCATCGCCGCCTCCGCCATCGCGCACCAGAAGCATGTCCGACAGGTCGGCTCTGGCAGGATCGAACACGGCCTTGATCCCGAGATCCTGGAGCTGACGCTTCATTCGGGAGTAGAAGGACAGCTTGAACCTGGGCACCCGGAAGTCGCCGACCTCGACACTGCGCTCCGGCATGTGCTCCTGGAGGAAGCTTGGGTACGTCATCTTGTCCACCAGGCTCGGCAGGCCGTCTCGTGCGTCTGGCAGCAAGACGCACAAGGAGTACTACGGCGGCGGCGGCGTCGGCGTCGTCGAGGGCATCGTTGGGGTGACGGCCGTTCCCGCCGCCGCCTCCGCATATGGCATCACTAGCACCTTGAACCCGTCGTGCGCTGCGATGAACTGGTCCTCTTTGCTGTGCATGAAGCTGGGCGTCCACGGCGGTGCCGTCCAGGCGGTGGAACTTGCCCTCCTTGGTCATGGATTTGTTCGAACGTCGTCTTCCAGATGCCCTTGAAGTAGATGGCCGTGGTGACCACGAGGCTTGTGTCTTGGGTCACCGATCCACTAGGGAGGATCGAGTCCACGAGGTTGTTCGTCGCCGCCGCCACCCAACTGTTGATCCGCTTCCTCACCTCTTCGGGCTGCACGAATGCAGGAGAATGCATCGACACAGAGTATATATTAATATACGACTCTATTTGCATTCAACAACAGTTAGTTGACAGGCAATACAGATCAGATCGCACGTAGATCGATCCAATCCAAGTACCCGCTGATGACCTACCTTGTTGAGGAAGTCCACGGCGCGCGCCACGGCGTTGCGGGACGCGGCGGCAACGTCGCGGTAGGCCGGCTTGAGCGTTACAGTCGCGGCGTCATGCCACACACCGCACGCGTGTGCGACGGCTGGGCAAGACAGGGAGGGCGCGCTCCACCATGCAGCAGACGTTCTCGGCGAGGCTCTCGCGGGATTTGGCGCCCAGGGCTTCGAGGAGCTCGCTTAGAGTGCGCCCCTTGGCGCCGCCAGCCGCCAGCGAAAGCGCAGAGTACATGGACAGGGGTGAGAAGACGAGGTTGCCGGCGGACCTGCTCTCTCCTCCGGCGGGAGCGGGGCAGTTGTCCTTGCCCTTCGCGGCGGCGGAGGACAAGTTCCTCATCAGACGGTGAGACAAGGCCGACAGGCCGGAGCTAGTACCCCGCGGCGCCCCGTGTTCCACCACTGCCAATTTGCGATGCCGCCGGTGCGAGCTCGATCGACCGATGTCGCCTGCTTGCAGCCTCAAACTTTTGTATCCACGGACACGGAGTATATACATACATGTCCCAAGGCTCCTTGTGTATGTACTACGATGCCCCTGCCCCTGCCCCTTCAATGCTTGATCACCAAGAAGGTATACGGATTGCACGATAAGAAGTACTTCAAAAACACTTCCATAAAAAAAACTTCCGAAACAAAGAAGCTTCTGCTTGATCACCAAGAAGGTATACACGGCTTGCACCGTTGCCCGATAAAGAAGGATGGCGCACTCCGTCTCGCCTTTATATGCTTCTCTAGCTATTTGTCTATTTCTTAGTTACTTGCTACTGGTAATCACCAATCGTAAAAAAAAAACATAGTGCAAGGAAAGCATATATGTAAACCAATCACAAATATAGAACTCTATGATATTCTATTGTAAACTTTCCTTGGCAATGCTCAATGACTGGTGACACGGATTGCACACTTGCATGGTGTACGTGCAGACATTGATTAGCTTGACTACGACTTCGATGATGGCTGCGAGGACTAGTTGGTTTTGTCTACGCTCAAGCATGGTCATAGATTGAGATTCTGCCTGCTTCGTTGTGAACTGCGATGCTTGCTTTGTTATTTTCTGTTCGATTCAGTCAAAGTGGACTTATAATAAAGCTATGTAATAATGAACTTAAATTCATGATGTACTCGGTTTGTACGCTAGGAGTGTTGAATCTGTTATATTTTGCACTCTATGACGAATGTTTGGATGTGTTATGAAAGCATCTAGGCACCTAGTTGGGTTTCGGTGATTAATGACAATACGTGATTACTATGACTAACGTGTGTTTTGCAGAGGCAATTAAGTTAGGTCACGGTAATGGAGATCGATTGGGCTATCATGGTGGTCATGCCCCTACGATGGAAATCGTTTCGGTTTTCAAAGGATGGACGACAATGTTAATGATGGACTAGTTATAAGTGTCGATTGGAGTTGAAGAGACACTTAGAGTAGTTTAGGACTTTGTTTTTCCTTTGGCCGTACTATTAAGAGGGGTATGGACGGGTAGCTTGACCTAGGTGAGTCTAGTGGGTTAGGTGTGGTGCACACTTGCTAAATCTAGCACTAGGTAGCTCCTAAGAAGCCCTTAGATCCATTGGAGCAAACTTCATTCACATATGATCGAGAGTTGGAAGTGAATGGAGGGTCAAATGCTGACCGGACGCTGGCTCCGATGTGACCGGATGCTGGCTCAGAGTCCGATCAGTTCATTTGAAAGATGAAATCGTCTGGTGCGACCGGACGCTGAAAGGTGAAGTGACCGGACGCTGGGTCCCAGCGTCCGGTCGACTCCAGTAAGGTTCTAGAGAGGAAAAATCACGATCGGACTCGTCCGGTCAGTGCTGACCGGACGCTGTCCAGCGTCCGGTCACCACTTAAACACTGGAGTTCGGGGAGAACTGACCGGAGCGTCCAGTCACCCCGCAGAGGCACATAACGATTCGTTTTTCAGCCATAGTTATAAATACTTCCTCGATTCATGTGTGGGGGTACTTTTGCTCATTCCAACAGCTGAGAAACACCTTTGAGAATGCCAATAAGAGCAAGGTCCTAGTGAGGTGATTGAGATTTGAGAATCCCAAAGAGAGCCCTCATTAGTAAAAGTAAGAGTAGCAAAGTGTGCATCCACCCTTCTCATTAGGCTTGTCGTGGTCAAGTGAGAGTTCGTGCTTGTTACTCTTGGTGATCGCCATCACCTAGACGGCTTGGTGGTGATTGGGAGTTTGATGATCATCCGACAAAGCTTGTGGATGACCCAACTCAAGTTGTGAGCGATTGTGGGTGATTCACCGCGACGGAGTGTTAAAGAATCAACATGTAGAGATCACTTATCCTTGCGCGGATCAAGGGGGAGCTACACCCTTGCGCGGGTGCTCCAATGAGGACTAGTGGGGAGTGGTGACTCTCCGATACCTCGACAAAACATCGCCGCGTTTCTCCTTCTCTCTTTACTTTGAGCATTTACTTTAAGCAATTCAATTCTTGTCATTTACATTCATAGAATTGCCATGCTAGAGTAGGATTGGAATATAGGTTGCTAAACTTTTGTGCGATAGATCAATAGAAACACTTTCTAGGCACAAGGGGTTAATTGGGCTAACCGTAGGACTTAATTATTGCAAAGAAATTTAGAATTGACCCAATTCACCCCCCCCTCTTGGACATCTTGATCCTTTCAATTGGTATCGGAGCCTCGTGTCCATGTATTTAGGCTTAACCGCCTAGAGAAAGATGTCTCACGAGGATGGTCCTCCTCCTATCTTTGAGGGGGATGATTTTCCATATTGGAAAATCCGCATGGAGGCGTATCTAGAAGCTCTAGATGTTGGAATACTTAGAGCCGCCTCACAAGGCTTCCCAAAACCTTGGGATGCTACACACCTACAAGGCGATGAGGTGAATTACGAAAAATGGAATGCAAAGGCTCGAAACACCATCTTTAGAGGCCTTTGCAAAGATGTGTTCAACTGGGTGAGGAACCACAAAGACGTCCATGCACTATGGTCGAACGTTTGTGCGCTCTATGAGGGAATCAAGAGTGAGCGTGAGGAACGCTATCATCTTGTCATAAAAAACTTAACTCTTTTGAGATGCTTCCTAAAGAATGTGCTAATGAAATATACTCACATTTGAATGTTCTTGTAGATGAAGTCAATGGGCTTGGACTCACTCAAATGCAACCATCCGATGTTGTAAGAAAGATCTTGAGTGTCCTCCCCATTGACTAATATGGGCATATTGTGACCGTGCTTCATCAAGGTGATCTTTCCACCGCTACACCAACACAAATCTTGAGAAAGATCAATACTCATAAGATGTACATGCACATCACACCTCAAGATGGCTCATCCTCTATAAAGAAGAAAGAAAAAGATTTAGCATTCAAAGCTAGCCAAGAGAAGGGCAAAGCAAGGCTTGAGTATGAGAGCTCAAGTGATGATGAAATTGATGATGCAAGTCTTGCTCTTATGGTGAAAAGAACCGTCCAAGATGCTAAAGAAGCTCAACAAGAGTGGCATCAAGTTCGATGGCAAAAGAAGAAGTTCTTCACAAGCTCTAGAAGGAAGCCAATCTCAGAGATGGATTGCTACAATTGTGGAGAACTTGGTCATCTAGCACATCAATGCACAAAGCCCAAGAAAGACAAGTATAAGAACAAGTACAAGGGCAAGAAAGATGACTCAAGCAATGAAGAAGAAGATGAGAAGAAGAAAAACAAGCCATACAAGAAGAGAGATGGCAAGAAGAAGAATTCCACGAAGAAGAAGAAAAGTGGAAAGGCATACATCATCGGTGATTGGCTCACGGACATTGATTCATCAAGTTTCTCATCCGATGATGATAGTGATAATGAGAAAGTGGCTGCACTTGTGATTGACTCTTCATCATCTTCACCGACACCACCGCCATCACCCCCCACACACCTATGCCTTATGGCCAAAGGTGATCGCAAGGTATCAAATGATGATAGTAGTGGTGATGAACATGCTAGCAATGTTGATAGCGATAGTGATGATGATGAATATGAATCACCTTCTTATGATGATCGTGTTAAATTGCTAAATCAATACACTAAGATCATTAGAAAGAGTAGAGCTAAGAATGAAAAACTAGAAGCTAAGAATGATTCACTTTTAGCAAAATGTGATATAGGTCGAAAAGGCTAGTGTTGAGCTTAGAGAAGCAAATGATGCTATATCATCTAAGCTCAAGGAGCTCAAATCTTCTAAGAAAGAGCTTAAAGATAAACATGATAAACTTGAGGGGATGCACAAAGAGCTCATCACTAGCCACAACAAGCTAAAAGAAGAATATACTACTCTTAAGATTAATCATGATAATCTTGTCATTGCTCAAGAATTTCTATCCAATGAGCCACATGATGCTACTAACAATGTTGTTAAGATTGATATAGCCACATCATGTGATGATTTGATCATTGAGAGCATTGAGCAAAGTTCTAGTAGCAAGGGCAAGCAAGTGGTTGAGGCCGATGATTATGATGAGTTTGTCAAGCTCAAGAATGACAATGAAAAGCTCAAGAAAGATCTTGAAGAGCTCAAGACCACAACATCATAGTGCTTGAAACTAGTGATCATGATGGTGACTTGATTCTTGAGAATGAGAAGCTCAAAGAAGAGAACAAGAAGCTCAAGGAAGAGAAAAATAATGATGCTCTCAAGGAAGAAAACAAGAAGCTCAAGTTGGAGAAAGAGCATCTCAAGATTGGATTGAGCAAGTTTACAAGAGGCAAGCATCTTCAAAGTGAGCTACTAATGAACACCGTCATGAAGATGGATAGAAGTGGCATTGGATATTTGGCAAACCAAGAGAAGAAGGCTCAAGCTCAACAACAACACAAGTCAAAGCCAAAGCCAAAGAGATGTTTTGAGTGTGGACAAGAAGGCCACTTTGCCCATGAGTGCCAAACTCCACCACCACAACCCTTGCCCAAGCATGCTAGAGCCTTTTGCCTTCAATGCTCATTACATGCTTAGAAAGGATTCTAGTGGAAAGATGAAAGTCATATTCTTAGGACCTCCAAACAAGAATAGGACCTAAGAAAATTTGAGGTTGCAAAGTCACTTGTTGAGAAGGTGAAGGGCCCTCAACAAGTTTGGGTTCCTAAAGCTTGATCTCTTGCGTATAGGTGAACTACAAGACTGGTGGAAGTCATTGGGTTATTGATAGTAGGTTGGACACAACATATGATCGGTGATCCTCGTATGTTCATCCTCACTAGATGAAGAAGTAGATAGGACAAGAAAGAATCACATTTGGAGATAATTCAAAGGGCAAGGTTAAAGGATTGGGCAAAGTGGCAATATCAAATGATCATTCTATCTCAAATGTGCTCTATGTTGCTTCATTGAGCTTCAACTTGCTATCCGTTGGACAATTGTGTGATCTTAGGCTTCCAATGCTTGTTCACCGAAGAATGAAGTTGTTGTATCTAAGAAGGATGATGATCAAGTGATATTCAAAGGATTTAGATACAACAACCTATATTTAGTGGATTTCACCTCCGAAGATGCTAACTTGAAGACATGCCTATTCACCAAAACAACACTTGGGTGGCTATGGCATAGAAGACTTGCTCATGTTGGGATGAGCTCACTCAAGAAGCTAATGAAGAATGATTTGGTGAGAGGGTTGAAGGATGTGAAGTTTGAGAAGGACAAGCTTTGTAGTGCATGTCAAGCCAGCAAGCAAGTTGCAAATACTCATCCTAACAAAAGCTTTCATGTCAACCACAAGAGTGCTAGAACTCCTTCACATGGACTTATTTAGACCAACAACGTACAAGAGTTTGGGAGGAAATCTTTATTGTCTTGTGATTGTTGATGACTATTCAAGATACACATGGGTATTATTCCTTGATGACAAATCCGAAGTTACATCTTGCTTCAAGAAGTTTGCCAAGAGAGCACAAAATGAGTTTGAAGTGAAGCTAAAGAAGATAAGAAACAACAATAGGAAAGAATTTGACAACACAAACATAGAAGCCTATTGTGATGAAGTTGGGATCAAGCATGAGGTCTCCGCAACATATACTCCTCAACAAAATGGTGTAGTTGAGAGAAAGAACTGGACATTGATCACTCTTGCAAGAACAATGCTAGATGAGTACAATACCCCCAAAGCTCTATGGGTAGAAGCTATCAACACCGCATGCTATGCATCCAACTGCCTATTCCTTCAAAAGTTCCTTGGCAAGACACCTTATGAGTTGCTCAATGAGAAGAAGCCGGACGTCTTCTTCTTTAGGGTGTTTGGCTGCAAATGCTACATCTACAAGAAGCGGCAACACCTAGGGAAGTTTCAAAGATATTGTGATATTAGTTTTCTTGTTGGTTACTCATCAAAGTCCAAAGCATATAGAGTATTTAATCATGCCACTGGCTTGGTTGAAGAAACATATGATGTAGAATTTGATGAATCTAACAGCTCCCAAGGAGCACATGAGAATCTTGATGATGTAGGTGATGAACCATTGAGGGAGGCTATGAAGAACATTCTGATTGGAGACATCAAGCCTAAAGATGATGAAGATGATGTACAAGTAATTGATCTACCTTCTTCATCAAATGTGCCACAAGATGGTGATAAAGATGGGAGAGTAGAAAATGAAGACACTCATGTCTCCCATGATCAAATGGTGGTACAAGCACAAGATGTTGATGCTCCACAACCTCCTCCTCAAGTGGTCAATAGAAGAAATACACCTCTACTACAAGATCATCCACAAGATCTTATCATAGGGAGTCCATCAAAGGTTGTAATGACTCGCTCACAAAAACTTGCTTCATTTATTGCACATCACTCTTTTGTCTCTTGTTTTGAGCCTACTAAGGTAGAAGAAGCTCTTCGAGATCCGGATTGGATAAATGCCATGCATGAAGAGTTGAACAACTTCACCTGCAATGAAGTTTGGACTCTTGAAGAGCGGCCAAAAGGTGCAAGAGTCATTGGAACAAAGTGGGTGTTCCACACAAGAAAGATGATCAAGGTGTAGTTGTGAGGAACAAGGCAAGACTAGTTGTAAAGGGGTTCTCTCAAGTTGAAGGTTTGGATTTTGGAGAGACCTTTGCACCGGTTGCAAGACTAGAAGCCATTCGTATCCTCCTTGCATATGCATCACATCATGACATGAAACTATATCAAATAGATGTGAAAAGTGCATTTTTAAATGGCTTTATTAATGAACTAGTCTATGTTGATCAACCTCTCGGGTTTGAAGACCCTAGATATCCTAATGATGTTTATAGGTTGTCTAAGGCATTATATGGGCTTAAGCAAGCCCAAGAGCTTGGTATGAGCGCCTTTGGGACTTCCTCATTGAGAAGGGCTTCACCATTGGGAAGGTCGACACCACACTATTCACCAAGAAGCTTGATGGGCATATCTTCATTTGTCAAGTATATGTTGATGATATCATCTTTGGATCATCAAATGAAGATTCTTGCAAAGAGTTTGGTGAATTGATGTCGAAGGAGTTTGAGATGTCAATGATTGGAGAGCTTACATTCTTTCTTGGTTTTCAAGTCAAGCAAATAAGAGAAGAGATTTTCATCTCTCAAGAGAAATATGCAAATGATCTTCTCAAGAGATTCAAGATGGATGAATGTAAGCCAATCAAGACACCAATGCCAACTAATGGACATCTTGACCTAGATGAGGGAGGTAACACGGTTGATCAAACTCTCTACCGCTCTATGATTGGTAGCTTGTTATATTTAACCGTATCTAGGGCCCGACATCATGTTTAGTGTGTGTATGTGTGCTAGATTTCAAGCTAATCCTAAGGAAACTCATTTGATTGCTGTTAAAAGAATCCTTAGGTATCTTAAGCACACATCAAGCATTGGCCTTTGGTATCCCAAAGGAGCTATATTTGAATTAGTTGGCTATTTCGATTCGGATTATGCCGGTTGCAAAGTGGATAGAAAAAGCACATCCGGAGGGTGCCATTTGCTTGGTAGATCACTTATGTCTTGGTCCTCCAAGAAACAAAATAGTGTGTCTTTGTCCACCGCCGAAGCGAAATACATTGCCGCGGGTGCTTGTTGTGCACAAATTCTTTATATGAAGCAAACTTTGCTAGACTATGGTGTAGTTCTAGAAAAAGTACCTCTTTTGTGCGACAATGAAAGTGTCGTAAAACTTGCAAATAATCCGGTTCAATACTCTCGCACCAAGCACATAGATATCCATCATCACTTTCTTAGAGATCATGTTGCAAAGAATGATATTTCATTAGAAGGTGTAAGGACCGAGGATAATTGATAGATATCTTCACTAAACCGCTAGATGAGGTGACTTTTTGTCGATTGCGGAATAAGCTCAATGTTCTTGATTTTAGTAACTTCACTAAAAAATGAGCTTGTGTTGTCCCTTGCATTGCATTGTAATATACAACATGTTTAATCTTTGGTAATGCATATAGGGCTTGTCTAACATGGTTAAGATAACCGCCTTAAAGCGTGTGAAGAAGCTTAATCTTGGATCAAACTTGATAAGCAACTAGATTTACTTTCAAGTATTGCATTGCATATGCATGAATGTTGCTTTGTCGTTTATCTTCAATTGCCTCTTATTGCCTATTTTCTTAAAAAGAACTATAGCCTAAGGCAAAATATTTTGAAAAATTTGAGGGTTTGATTAAGGCCACTCACATCAGTCCTAATTGGTGTTTATTTGGATCTTATTGAAGTTGGGACTTGATTGGGAACAGGCAGCACGAAGGACTTTGAAGATTTGCTAGGAAAAAGGGTGACCAGACGCTGCACCGGACTCTGAAGTCTAGTGTCTGGTCAGTTCACAAGAGGTGAACTATTGCCGAGAAGGAGTGACCGGACGCTGAAACAGTGCTTTCCTAGCGTCCGGTCAGATGGTGATCCAGCGTCCGGTCGATCGAAGACGAAGGAGATAGCTTGCACCGGACTCTGGCTGTGTCTGGTCGGGGTTCACTAGACGCGTCCGATCACAATTCTAGGGGTTTTGGACCTCTCTGGAATCGACTGGATGCTGGGTGGGTGCGTTCGGTTGCTACCACCGGAGCGTCCGGTCAGTACAAAACATACGGGATCTTGTTTCTTCTCTGTTTCCTTATCTATTCCGTTGGGGGACCCATTTAACCACAGCGCCACGCCTTGTTTAACCCCAACCGCCGCGCCGACATCGTCGAGCCATAGCCGCGCATCTCGCCGACGTTGCCCTGCTCCAGCGCCCGTACGCCGCCGCTCGCCACCCACTTGCCGTGGCCACCACATCCGCGCCACCGTGCCTCTGCTCCGCGCACCCATGCCTTCATGCCACCGCAATGCCGCTCCAGCGCCGCACTGCTTTTCCCGCCACGAGCCCGTGCTGCATAGCCCCGTGCCACCATAGCTCATCCGTGCCACGCCTGCACCATCTCTACCCGTGCCCACACCGCTGAACTGCCCCCCTCTCACCACCCGCAGCAAGCCATGCCACTGCACCAGTGCTGCCGCAGTGCACGTGCCCTAACTACGCTCGTCGCCCATAGCAAGCCACGCTACTGCACCAGCGCCACCATAGTGCCTGTGCCCTAACTTGCGCTAGTGCCTCCCCTACCGTATTGCTTCACATGCCTGTGCCCATGTCGCCTCTCCATGGCTGATTTCTTGCCGCACTTCGCAAGCCTAACCCTAGCTTCAGTGCCGACCCAGTGGTTCTCTGTGATCCATTCCTTATTCTTCGGTTCGCTGGTTCATTAGGTAGCAAGCCCTCGTTTCAATTCCATACCTATTGCTTGCTTCTTAGGGTTTCACATCTCTAGATGTTTATACTATTTATAAATCCGATCTACTCTAACGTGCAGCGAGTCGGAGTTTCTGAGGTCTTAGTGGTAGTTGTCAGTCAACTCGGGGCCAAGCTCACGAGTACGGATCGAGGCCAAGCCTTGGAAGTGATAGTTGGCAGTTGATTCTAGTCAGGGCAGTTGTTCTTTTAGCTTCATCAGATGGCTCGTGTCAAGAATGTCAAAGGAGGTCCCGGTGATGAGGATCCAAGGCCCCTGCCATGCCTAGCCTATAGATGCAAAAGGCAAGGTGATGAAGAAGCTAGCAATGAGGAAGCGCAAGTACCCTGATGCAGACATAGCCAGATCAGCCGCAGTTGCAGAGGCTGCAGAGCGCGTAGAGAGAGGAGGTGCTCGTAGTGGTGTTGTTATTGCAGATCAGCTTTCTCCATCTACGAGGGACTGCACTTGAGCAGGTTGAAGCTCCATTATGGTGGTCTAGCTAGGACTATCATGGTTGGAGGGACAGCGTGTTGCTATTGATGAGAATTAGCCTCAGGGGGGAGTCATAGCAGCAGCCATAGCCAGCAGGTAGCAACTCAGGAAGGGAGAGCAGGCCGAGGAGACAGAGCAGGCACCTCAACCACTACTTCGCCGCTCTGGTCATACCCGTGCTCCAGTCACACCGAGGTCAGAGACACAGTGGAGGGGTTCTCGTCCACCGCCTAGACCACATGGTCCGCCTCCTGTGACTCACTTAGATTTGAGGGCCGCCACGGCCAAGCAGGTTCAGCAGCTCAAATTTGTGGACTTTGAGCAGTGGTTCCCACTGAGGCGGGATGAGCGTGCTTCAGAGGGTTTCTACACATCTCTGTAGGAAGATTTTTATAATGCATATCTTAATAGTGGGGCAGTATTTAGATCTCAGAGGGTGTGCAACATTGAGACCATTGTAGCACTAGCTGGAGAGCATATTCATCCTTACCTATCTTACCTGCCAGGGCTGACAGATTTACTTGGACGGATAGGCTTATATGTTCCATCTTGGGTCCATTAGTTCTATGCTTCACTCTGGATTGACCCATAGCACAGATTCATACACTTTGCATTCAGAGGCAGAGATTATAGGCTAACGAGCACTAGGGTCAGAGAGATACTTAGACTTCAGAAGTATCCGATTCGGCTACATGAGGTTTGCTATGGACAGACAACGCCTCCCAGATGCCCTCACGGTGGTCTTGTGCCCCCTACAGATCTTGTCCGCCAGTGCTTCACAGAGCCTTTCGGCGAGGGGTCGAGCAGGACACCTAGTGATCTCACTTCTACTGCTAGAGTACTTGATGCCATTATGAGAAGAACACTGCTTCTGAGGATGGGGTATCATGAGGGCTTGACTCGCATATAGTTATGGTTACTGAACTCTCTAATGCAGCAGACAGTGTTTGACATTTGGGATCTTCTTCTATTAGAGATGGATGATACTATTGTAGAGGGGTTCAAGGGTCATAGGTAGCTGCCATATGCTCACTGGATTACATTCCTGATCCACAAGGCAGTTACTGTAAGGCCACCAGAGATGCTGGTAGAGTATAGTGGTGCTACTACAGAGTTCCTTGCATACAACATGACTTAGATGATCCGTCATAGTGCAGTGAGGACACCCAGCCAGCCGAGCCGATGTCTAGAGGTGCCAAAGACTACAGCTCAGTAGGATGAGACCATCATTGGCATAGCAGCTATAGAGGAGGAACAGCTTGATGCTCAATAGGAGGGGATTATTGTGAGCGGCCCCAGTGACAGCTCAGATGATGACTACCAGCCTATTCCTCAAATGTCTCCACGATGACATGACCATGAGGCTGGTAGCTCTAGTTCAACTCCACCTCCACCGCAGATAGACCCTGCTCTACTTGCCATACTTGAGCGGATGAGGTAGGATCAGGCTCGCTAGGCTCAGGAGATAGCTGCCACATTTGCACAGTTCCAGACTAGGCAGGATGTGTTCTAGCGACAACAGCAGGCTATCCAGCAGCAGCATCAGGCTATATAGCAGCAGTAGGCCATGCATCAGCAGCAGCAGGCCATGCATCATCAGCAGCTTCTCATGCAGCAGCAGCTACTTAGGTTTATGCAACATGTAGTGACAACTATTGGAGCTCCATAGCCACACCCTTCGCCCCAGCTTGGTCAGTCTGCCACCACTTCTATGACTCCAGCTTTACATCCTAGTGGGCTTCAAAGTCAGGGACAGCCACCAGCACAGTTTGCTTCACCTACAGAGCAGGTGTCCCAGTGGTTTGCCTCACCAATGCTAGCCCCGTAGTTCACACCTCTTCAGACAGGCTTCACACCAGCTTAGACTTCCTCGCTGCTAGTGCCAGATACCTCAGTCTCTAGGAGCCTTAGAGCGACTTTCAGTGAGTTGATAGGGTAGCCTACTCCACCATATTTACATGTCACAGGTCCTTCTACAGTTGCACCTATTATCGGGACTATAGAGACGCTTCCTTCTTCTATTGCATCATCAGAGCTACCTACTTCAGTTATACCTGCACAGTCTACGGCCGCTCCAGTCCCTGATCCGATGCAGACCGCTTAACATCGCTTTCAGCTACAGAGGGTCAGACAGCTTAGAGCTTAGGGTCAGATGATGATGGCACACAGTTCCAGCTCGCCAAAGGGTCAGACAGCTAGCTAGGGTCAGATGATGATGGCACACAGTCTCGCTGCAGCCCCATCAACCGACCCTTAGGTTTTGGTGTTTGACGCCAAAGGGGGAGAGGGATCGAGTATGTTAGACTTAGGGGGAGCGACTACTTATCTAGGGGGAGCTTAGTTTATCTAGTATATTTAGTTTTTATGTGTGATATACTATTATGCATTCGTGTGTTTACTTTTATGCATCAATCTATATTTATGTGATAGTGATGTCTACGTGATCATGATATGTGACATATGTGCTCTCTACTTTGAATCTTTTATATGTCATATCACTTATATTATGCTCATTTGCTTTGCTTCCGTGTTTTACTCCGATGCAAATGAGCTTTATTACTTGTACTCATGCTTATTTCATATCTTTTGAGTACATCATGTTGGCTTGGGTCATATAAGCTTGCCTAATTCTTTTGTTCTTATTGACAAAAGCTTATATGAACCAAGCATGTTAAAAACCTCATCTCTTTCACATACTCGAGGTGGTATTGTCATCAGTCACCAAAAAGGGGGAGATTGAAAGCATCTAGGCCCCTAGTTGAGTTTCGGTGATTAATGACAATACGCGATTACTGTGACTAACGTGTGTTTTACAGAGGCAATTAAGTTAGATCACGGTAATGGAGATCGATTGGGCTATCATGGTGGTCATGCCCCTATGATGGAAATCGTTTTGGTTTTTAAAGGATGGACGACAAGGTTAAGGATGGACTAGTTCTAAGTGTCGATTGGAGTTGAAGAGACACTTAGAGTAGTTTAGGACTTTGTTTTTCCTTTGGCCGTACTATTAAGGGGGGTATGGATAGGTAGCTTGACCTAGGTGAGTCTAGTGGGTTAGGTGTGGTGCACACTTGCTAAATCTAGCAATAGGTAGCTCCTAAGAAGCCCTTAGATCCATTGGAGCAAACTTTATTCACATATGATCGAGAGTTGGAAGTGAATGGAGGGTCAAATGCTGACTGGACGCTAGCTCTGGTGTGACCGAACGCTGGCTCAGAGTCCGGTCAGTTCATTTGATTAAGGTGAAATCGTCTGGTGCGATCGGATGCTGAGAGGTGAAGTGACCGGACGCTGGGTCCCAGCGTCCGGTCAACTCCAGTAAGGTTCCAGAGAGGGAAAATCCTGACCAGACGCGTCCGGTCAGTGCTGACCGGACGCTGTCCAGCATCCGGTCACCACTTAAATACTGGAGTTTAGGGAGAACTGACCAGAGCGTCCGGTCAACATGACCGGAGCGTCCGGTCACCCCGTAGAGGCACATAACGGTTTGTTTTTCAGCCATGGTTATAAATACTTCCTCCAATCGTGTGTGGGGGTACTTTTGCTCATTCTAACAGCTGAGAAACACATTTGAGAGTGCTAAGAAGAGCAAGGTCCTAGTGAGGTGATTGAGATTTAAGAATCCCAAAGAGAGCCCTCATTAGTGAAAGCAAGAGTAGCAAAGTGTGCATCCGCCCTTCTTATTAGGCTTGTCGTGGTCAAGTGAGAGTTCATGCTTGTTACTCTTGGTGATCCGCCATCACCAAGATGGCTTGGTGGTGATCGGAAAGTTTGGTGATCATCCGGCAGAGCTTGTGGATGACCCAACTCAAGTTGTGAGCGGTTGTGGGTGATTCACCGCGATGGAGTGTCAAAGAATCAACCCGTAGAGAGCACTTGATCCTTGCGCGGATCAAGGGGGAGCTACACCCTTGCGCAGGGTGCTCCAACGAGGACTAGTGGGGAGTGGCGACTCTCCGATACCTCGGAAAAACATCACCGCGTTCCTCCTTCTCTCTTTACTTTGAGTATTTACTTTGAGCAATTCAATTCTTGTCATTTACATTCATAGAATTGCCATGCTAGAGTAGGATTGGAACATAGGTTGCTAAACTTTTGTGCGATAGATCAATAGAAACACTTTCTAGGCACAAGGGGTTAATTGGGCTAACCGTAGGACTTAATTATTGCAAATAAATTTAGAATTAGCCCAATTCAACCCCCCTCTTGGGCATCTTGATCCTTTCATGTTGCACAATGGATGAATGAACATGATAACTGGTAAGACCTAGAACAATCACATAGGTGCAAAGTGGTCTCGATTTTCGTTGAAAAGTCTTAGTCTGCTTTACTAGCTAGATGCATTTATATGTTGTGTTTCTGATCCATTCGTTGGATGCACTTGCATTTATTTGAAGCAGCCAATGGAAAATCTACTCCATAAAGAAATATAACAATTTCTAGTATTTTAGAACAGATTAAGAAAAAAAAGAGAAATGATTGTGGCGCCCATCAATAGGTAGATGCAATTAACACCTGCCCCTGCAGAGATAATAGAAATAGCAAGCACCAAGTTTTTTCTAAATACCAAATTACATTGACACAAATAAGGAAACTAATTATTAATGACGAGGGATAGAGAGGTAGATTATGCTAGAAATGCTTACATTTGTAGGCAAATTTTGAATGCTGCTAGAAATGCTTACATTGTGAATGGAGTAGATAAAGTGTATCTATTTGCATTGGGTGGATAGTCAACAACGAAGGCCAGAGCAATCACTATAAATATTGAACTTGTGTATGCTCTTTTTCTCACACCAAATTAAATAGCCATGGCATCCAACAAGAAAGTAGTGGTGCTCGGTCTCTTTGCCCTGGCCTTGTTCCTCGTGCCCCATTGTAAGTAAAACGATCATTGTTGTTTATAATGTTCAAGAAAATAGTAAAGAAAATCCACCACCTCAAGTTGGAACTTGGCAACATGCCTCCTGCATCATGCATCATCATCCCATATCATCTTGGAGCGAGTACCGCTAATCTATGTCCTTTATCTTAAATTTTGTGTGTGTATATATATATGCGCCTAACCAACAACGACCTGGCGATCTATAACCATATGTGTAGGCGCGGAGGCGGTGCACATATGCACGATGAGGAACAAGTTTTTCCATGGCCCGTGCATGAGCAACAAGAATTGCGCGGCCTCATGCATCCAAAACGGCATTGGTGGCGGTGGGTACTGCTCCTCCTGGACACAAATATGCAAATGTACCCTTCAATGTTGGAGAAAAACGACACTAGCTGGGAACAAGCCGACAAATGACGGGGACAAGGCCAGCACCCTTGGACATGCCTAGGATGGAAGTATCCAATTGAGTGTTACATATATATCTATATCGATGGAGTTGAATAAGAGAAGAACACATGTAGTCATGTTGTTGTAATTGTCCGAAGATAATTTAGAGTTGATGAACAAAACTTGCAGTATTATTTTTTGTGAGCATCTGCTGCAGGGCCATAAGCCCCCTATGTATGTCTTCAACTCTTCCACTGACGACTGTGGCACACTCTTCGTGAGCGCAAAAATTTTACCCCTAAAGGCACATGCCCTCACATGCATCATTGTTGATGCACATAGAGATGCATGTGCAGCAGGAGTGAGAAATCTAACTCTAGCTGCACACTCCTCATGTGCATCTAACAGTACATGCACATGTGGCCTATGCTCTTAATTAGGAAACAAAATCAACATTACCCTACTCTTCATTTCAATCTGATCGTGTCGGTAGCTTGCTGGTTTTGGTCATTAAGTCTGTCCCTATGTGCGTGTCTCCGTTTCGAGTTTCCACTTCGTGAGATGCTACTCAACCTCAGCCACGGGTGTGCACGGTGCATCAGCATCTCGACTGACGAGGCCAAATCTAAGCAACTTCATATATATTTCCTATCATGGTATTTAAACATTTTGATTTTACAATAAATCCGCTTGATTAGATGCAAATAGAATTCAAATAGCAAGAATAAGAGCCAAATCAACTTTGAAAATATTTGAAATTGTGTTACATAAATTTTTTGTGCATGTTTGAGTGTCTGTGTGTGAACTATCAGTGGCGGACCCAGGATTTGAACCCAGGGTAAACCTACAAAATTTTCTAAGACGCAATACGGTATGATCCAATGCAAAATTTAGTAAATGGTTTGGTACATAATTCTAAATGGTTTGATGGACAAGTAGAATATAAAAAAATAAATCTGAAAACCTTTCTAAATGAAAATGCAAATAGCTTAAACATAAGGACTTGAGTAATAGAATATTACATTACTAGTTGAGGTCTTTTGCTTTAATTCTAAATGGTATATGAGGTTTTGGTTTAATGCTAAATCACACATAACATATTCACACATCAATTTCACAAATCCCATATGCACAATTTCTAAGTCTAAGTCTAAACCGGACAACGGTTGAGTAACAGACTTACGGTTGAGTAACAGACTTACAGACACTCTTACACTCACCAGGGCTGATGCACTAGAGCTTGTAGGGACCGAGGGAGAAAGCGTGCTGTGCTGTTGTGGCGTCCTAGTACATGATTAATATGTGCTGAAACTTTATATTATCTTTTAAGCATCTTAATAACGACCTCAAATAAAAAAACTCAAAACTAGAAAGTTCTAGATCATCTACAATTTTTGTATAAAAATCATCTTCATCCAACGTCGTATTGAGAAAATATTATTTTTCTAAGGTTGAGTCGCGACAAAACAATATTGTCACGCCAATGGGAGTGGCGTGACAAAGGTTCACGTGAATCGTCGACCAACATGGCAGATCTTGCCGCACTAGCGCATGTGGCGTGACAGTGTGATTTTGTCGCGCCATGAGCGTTGACATGACAAAACGGTTAAAATTAAAATTAAAATTAAAATGAGTGGGGATATTTTTAAAATAAAAGTTAAAAAGAATTGGAAATATAAAAATCCGCTGGTGGGTGTGAGAAAGGAGCATTTCTGGAGATGGCCTGATACTTACACCCATTTACATTGTTTGTTGCTTGTTTGTGAATATGGTGAATCCACAATCAAATATAGAACTCTATGATATTCTATTGTAAACTTTCCTTGGCAATGCTCAATGATTGGTGACATGGATTGCACATTTGCATGGTGTACGTGCAGACATTGAGCTTGACTAAGACTTCAATGATGGCTGGGAGGACTAGTTAGTTTTGTCTACGCTCAAGCATGGTCATAGATTGGGATTCTACCTGCTTCATTGCGTTGCTTGCTTTGTTTTTCTGTTTGATTCAGTCAAAGTGGACTATAATAAAGCTATGTAATGAACTTAAATTCTTGGTGTACTCGGTTTGTACTCTAGGAGTGTTCAAATATATGATATTTTGCACTCTATGCCGAATGTTTGGATGTGTTGTGCAATGGATGAACATGATAACTGATGAGACATAGAACTATATATCACATAGGTGCAAAGTGGTCTCGATTTTCATTAGAAAAATCCTAGTTTGCTTTACTAGCTAGATTCATTTGTATGTTGTGTTTTTGATCCATATGTTGGATGCACTTAGCATTTATTCCAAGCAGCCAATGGTAAAACTACTCCATAAAGAAATATAACAATTTCTAGTATTTTAGAACATATTAAGAAAAAAGAGAAATGATTGTGGTGCCCTTCAATTGGTAGATGCAATTAACATATGCCCTTACAGAGATAATAGAAATAGCATGCACTAAGTGTTTTCTAAATACCAAATTACATTGACACAAATAAGGAAACTAATTACTAATGACGAGGGATAGAGGGGTAGATTATGCTAGAAATGCTTACATTTGTAGGCAAATTTTGAATGCTGCTAGAAATGCTTACATTGTGAATGGAGTTGATAAAGTGTATCTATTTGGGTTTGGATAGTCAACAACGCAGGCCAGAGCAACCACTATAAATATTGAACTTGTGTATGCTCTTTTTCTCAGCACCAAATTAAATAGCCATGGCATCTAACAAGATAGTAGTGGTGCTCGGTCTCTTTGCCCTGGCCTTGTTCCTTGTGGCCCATTGTAAGTAAAACAATCCTTGCTGTTTATAATGTTCAAGAAAATAGTAAAGAAAATCCACCACCTCAAATTGGCAACTTGGCAACATGCCTCCTGCATCATGCATCATCCCATATCATCTTGGAGCGAGTACCGCTAATCAATGTCCTTCTATTTTAAATTTTGTGTATATATGCACCTAACCAAAAACCTGGCAATCTATAATCATATACGTAGGCGCGGAGGCAGGTGCACGTATGCACGATGAGGAACAAGTTTTTCCATGGCCCAGTGCTTGAGCAACAGGAATTGTGTGGCCTCGTGCATCCAAAACGGCATTGGCCACGGTGGGTACTGCTCCTACAGGAGACAAACATGCAGATGTACCCTTCATTGTTGGAGAAAACCGACGCTAGCCGGGAGTGAGCCGGCACAAGGCAAGGACGAGCCGGCGCCCTTGGACATACCTAGGGCGGAAGTATCCAACTGAGTGTTACATATACCAACTGAGTGTTACATATATATCTATATGCAGCAGTTGATCGATGGAATTGAATAAGAGGGGAACACATGTAGTCATGTTGTTGTAATAATTAATTGCGCGAAGATAACTTAGAGTTGATGAACAAAACTAGCAGTATTATTTTTGTCGTGAGCATCTCCTGCAGGGCCATAAGGCCCCAGTATATCTCTTTAACTCTTCCTACTAATGACCATGTCACACTCTGTGTGAACGCAGAAATTTTACCCATAAAGGCACATGTCCTTATGTGCATCATTTGTTGATGGAGATGCATGTGCAACACGAGTGAGAAATCTAACTCTTGCTACACACACCTCATGTGCATCTTACAGTACAAGCACATGGGACATCTGTCCTTAGGAAGTAAAATCAACATTACTCATTCTTGGTTTCAATCTGATCGTGTTGGTAGCCTGCTGGTTTTGGTAACCTAAGTTTGTCCCTATGTGCAGTGTCTCCATTTCGAGTTTTCACTTCGTGAGAGGCTAATCAAGGTGTGTTTAGTTTAGCTATGGCTTTTGAAAAAGCTACTATGAGCTGTGGGTTGTGAAAAAGCTATTAGGGGGAAGTTGAAAGTCAGTTTGGTAAAATAGCTTTTGGCAAATGCCTATGAGCAGACCCCACATGTCATTCACAGTCCACCCCACTCAACTCTCTCCCTCTCTCACCTGACGAGCAAACCCTGCTCGTCAACTTCCTTCCTCCTAGCCGTTCGCTGCAGTTCGAGCAGGACACCGCCAGAGCTCGTGCCCGCACTCAGCGCATGGTTGTGCCCGTGCCGGAGCAGGACCACACGTAAGGATGGCAACGGGTCAGGTTTGGTTTGGATATCCGGGGGTTTCGGGTCCAGCGGTTTTGGTTTCGAGGACAGTTTTGCACCCATGGATTTTGGGTTCGGGTACCTGAAAGTTTGCGGGTTCGGGGCGGATCACCATTTTCACCCGCGAAGCACCATCGGAGCCCCGAAATAGTAGAGCCCATTAACAGCCCATCTAGCAACATAGGCTCACCCTCAGACCCTCACGGCCAACCTCACGCTCGTAGAGTCACAGCGCTCGCTCACCCGAACTACCCGTTGGCCGCCGCCCGATCCCCTTGCCTCCGGCCTTCCTCCGCCCAAGCCAACTATGCCACCGCCTTCCCCACAACTGGCCGCACCTCTCTTGCCACTTCTCCAGCTGTAGCCGCCACCGGAGCGCAGTCAGCAGCATCCGCCGCCGCTGCATGCCACCGGCGTGTGTGGCTAGGGAGCCCTGAGCCGCTTCCGGTGAAGCCGCTACCACCCATAGGTGCGCGCGAAACCGATGATGTCGCAACACCCCCAAGTACCCCCGACGGAGGTCGCCCCAGCCGTCGAAATCGACTGGCCACCCATCTCCTCTGCTCTACGTCGTTCGAATTCAGGGGTAGCAGGTTTTGGGTTTTGGATAATCCGTCGGGTTTCGGGATCCGCGGGTTTCAATTTTGGGGATAGATTTTCACCCGAATTGGTGTTCGGGGCGGATTCGGTTTTTTTGTTCGGGTTTTGGTTTTGGGTACCTAGAGACTCCACCTGATCCGAATCCGACCTGTTGCCATCCTTAACCGAACGCCCGCGGCGGAGCTAGGCCGCGCGCCCGCGCCCGCCTAATTTGGGGACAGGGATGGGGCTGTGCCACGCCCACCCAAAGCCAATGCCGCTTGCCGCCACGCTCCCCGTCGGTGCCAGTCGTCGCTGCGCTCGTCACCATGGGGGTGCTGCCCTAGGATGAGCCTGTAGTGAGCACCGACCATTGCGTGTACGGGAAAAGAAAGAAAAAAAATGAACTTGTATCTTCATAACTAGTGGCAGGTGGGTAATTTTTTGCCCCAAAAGCAGCTAAAAGAAGGGGAGTGCTACTTTGAGTTTTATACAAGAGCAAAAGCAGCTTTTGACCTAAAGCAGTTGTGGCTTTTTTCACCCATTTGGTTTGCTTTTGGCTTTTGCAAAAGCAGGTTGAAAAGCCCAACCAAAGAGGACCTCAGGCCTCAACCACGGGTATGCACGGCGCATCAGGCATCTCGATGGACAAGGCTAAATTTAAGCATCTTCATATTTCCTATGGTGATATTTAAACATTTTGATTTTACAATAAATCCGCTTGATTAGATGCAAATAGAATTCAAATTGCAAGAATAAGATCCAAATAGACTTTGAAAATATTTGAAATTTTGTTAAATAAAAATTATATGCATGTTTGAGTGTTTGTGTGAATTATGAGTGGCGGACTCAGGATTTGAACCCAGGATGTACCTAAAAGAATTCTAATACGCAATACAATATGATTCAATACAAAATTTAGTAAATGGTTGAGTACATAATTCTAAATGGTACCGTTCGATGGACAAGTAGAATATCTATCTATCTATATACTCTTATAAAACTAAACTTTACTAGATGTTTTATCTCTTTGATGCAAGGTGTCCACATTATTTTCGACTAAGTGACCTCACTAGATGTTCTATCTCTTCATGCATGGTGTCCACGTCATTCCTCACTAAGTGTCATACTAACTTGCAATCCTTTCATCCAAGCTATCTATGCCATCCCTTATTAATTATAAAAAAATTTATATCCACATGTATATCTCTTATAATTCTAAACCCACTAGCTATATACCTCAACATGCAAGCTGTCCACCTGAACAATACACTACCACATGCAATTAAAATCCAGCTATATACCTCAACATGCAAGCTATCCACCTCAACAATGCACTATCACGTGCAATTAAAATCCACTAGCACATACATGCAACTGTAATGTCCACGTCAACACGACGCACAAGCATTTTGTGGAAAAAAGTTGGCTGAGGACTATCCCCACCAAGCATCCATGGGCACCCACCATGAATTCATGCCACGTGTTCCTTACATAATCATTGCCCCTGTTGAGCACTAAAATATATTCACTTTCTTCTCCTTGATCATTTATTGTTAAGTTTCAACTTTGTCATTGCTATAGTTGTTTGCTGAGACTGTCTCCAACGGCCTATGCATTTGGCAGCCTATACCCAAAATGCATGGTGTACAGTAAAAAAACCCCCCTCCAACTAGAGCAGGCAATCGGACTACGCATTTTGCGTGGGAGGAGAGAGGGAAGGCAAATAAGTGTCCTCCAGACACACGACTCAAATCTCCAGCGCGGTGGAGGGCGCCGGGCGACTCCGTGGCGGGCTTGGACTGCGGCGACATAGGCAGGGAGAGGGAAGCAGGAAGAGTGGAGGAGGAGGAGGAAAGGGAGAGAAGGAGAGGGAGGGCAGCAGGCGGCCGCGTGGCCAGATCTGGATGTGCGCCACCACCTCATCTCGCTATCCCCGCCTGCCGTCGTGGATGTCGGCGAGGGAGGAGCCACCGGGATCTGAGTGGGCTCGGCCTCCTGCCTGCTGCCGACCGCATCTGAGGGGGCTTGGCCACCATGCCTCCAACGATGTGAGAATGTTGTAGCCTCCACAAGCACGTCGGCGCGGCCACTCGTTCGACCATCGTGGAGGGGAAGGGGTGCCGGGATGACGGAGCTGTCACCGACACGTACAGGACGGAGGACGTGCACCGAGCCTGCTGGTTGCCGACTTCTCTGGCCACCTTGCGCCTCCTACAGCCCTCTCCTCGGCCCCATGCCGCCGCTTGGCAGACCCCACACCCACCCTGCGCCACCGCGCCGCTTGGGGCCGGGACCCCACGGCCCTCTGACGTGCGGCATACAGGATGCGGAGGCGCGCCATCGTCGTGGGGTGGGAGGCCGGCCACTGGGATGGAGAGGGGCGCCGCCGGATGGGAGCGGAGGGCGCCACCGCCGACGGGGGAGCCGGGCGGGGAACCACGGATTTGGAGCTGCCGCCTGGGGGAGAGAAGAGAGGAGGGATCGAGCGGAGAGAGAGGAGAGGGAGCAGGGGAGGATTTTTGCGTAGCTGTTGGAGAAGATATGTTGCGGGTGGATGACTCTTTTACTGTGTGCTGACCTAAATCATGAAATGGGTCTCTGATTTGGGTCTGTTCTGTTGGAGATAGTCTGAGAGTCAAGATTATGGTAGCCATGGAGAAGGTGTGTCAGGAATGCTTGCTAGGGTTATGTTTGTCAAAGTGCCACACTGGAATTATGAGAGTACATATCATTTATGGGACTTTATTACCAGGGTTAATTGGTGTGATTGTGTTGGTTGAAATGTCCTGCACTCTTTTCAGAGATATTGTTCTTGACCGGTGTTATCTTAAATGCTAAACGGTAAATAATCAGCCATTCTCTGTTTAGCGTTTAGATCATTTAGACGATATTTAAACGTAGTTAAACAGTTTTGTATAGTAACACTAAAATTTGCATATTTATGCGGCAGTGCTATTCTACACCTAGTAGCCAATACTGAATACTGATGAACCGCGTTCACAGTATCAGTCCGCATTAGTACCATGAAATATTGAATAATATTGAAACACGACTACTAAATAGTACTGAATTTTATTCAATACAACAATTTGGTGTAGAAGTAGCCAAAAACTGACTAGAAAATACTAAATACTACTGAACCGTGTTTAGTATCAGTTAGTACGATGCATCAGTACCACGAAATACTGAATACTACTGAAACACAACTACTGAATAGTACTGAATTTTGTTTAGTACAATATTTATGTATGTAAAAGTTAAATATGCTAGAAAGTATACATATTTATGCATGTAAAATATAAGTATTATATCAAATAATTTTTTGAAGAAAACTAAATCTCACACCACCTCATATACTTACTATGTTAATTAGTTGGGTGCCAAATGTGGTAGTTGTAATCCTCTTATTAAGTAAATGGTGAATTGAATGGCCATTTAACTCATTTAATCATGTTTAACTCCTGTCTCTTCTCTGTTTTGTCGTGGTCAAATCTAACCATGATGAAGAACTAAGGAGAATAAGTTTCAGATCAGTCTTTCTTATTCTTCAGTGGCAGAAAGAAGAAGGAAGATACAAGAAAGAAGAAGTTTATCGACTCCGCCTACAGGAATGTTGGCCAGTCATTCGTTGGGCATCTGTTCTCAGGCCTTTTATCGAGTGTTTGTCCGTGCGATAATCCATACAAATCGTCATACTGGTTTTGGATTTGAGATTTGGAGCTATACAAAGTATGAGTAGAATACAGATGAAGATCAATTCCTGTATATACGTAGTGTATTTTAGATTGCTTGTAACAGTGATGATGTGCTCAACTATAATCTAATATAATTCTTCTTTCGTCTAAAAAAATGATATTACAAGCCCTGTTATGATAACATCTTATCTTGGTACTTGAAGGTTTGAACTAGCATTGTTTACTCTACTTGCGAAGGTCTTTAGTGACCACACCAGAGAAATTTGGTGCCCTTGCCACACGCACTTGTTGCGCACTGTTGAAGTCCATCTCTCTGGTTGTTTGTTCGATGCACCACAGGATAAATCTGGTCCACAATGCATGTGCAACCTTCTTTGGAGTGATGCTCTAGTATCCCATGTGCTCTACTCACCATAGAATTCTAGTGCAATGTGTCACACCTAAACTCAAGATGTTGCATCTGGTGCAAACACTAGAGAGCTCCAGTGCTCTATCTGGTTCCTCCACTGTGCAATTGTTACCTCTCTCCGATGGCCACACCTGAAAGTATGATGTCACATCTTCTTCATTGCCTCGGACTCGCTCCATCGGATAACTCTGGTGCTCTCTGATATGCAAATCTTCCATGTCCTTTTGTCCGGGCTTCACTTGATTCATGTCTTGATGAGCTTCATACTTATGTTCTAGGGTCTTCAATGCTTTCCTTTGATTTTCTTTTGAGGTGTTGATTGCTTGATCTATCTCCACCTTAGCCTAGTTCAAGTCTAGCCTTGCATACTTAGGACTAAAATACCATGTATACTAGCAAACATTGTTAATACTCTTGATGATGTTGTCATTCAACCACCAAAGCTAAATCCCTTGCTAGAGTTCAAGTTTCTTACATTTTACAATGGATTCACGTGATAACTAGTGAGACCTATAACTATAGCATATGTGCTAAGAGGTCTAGATTTTTGTTGAAAATCCGTTTTACTAGATTCATTTATATGTTGTGTTTTTTATCTATATGCTGGATGCACTTGCATTTATTCCAAGTAGCCAATGGAAAAAACTACTCCATCTAGAAATATAAACATTTCTACGATTTTAGAATAGATTAAGAAAATGAAAATGACTGTAGCATAGATTCAATTAACACTTGCCCTTACAGAGATCATAGAGATGGCATAAACTAATTGTTTTCTAAAGACCAAATTATGTTGACACAGATAAGGAAACTAATTATTAATGATGAGGGATAGAGGTGGTAGATTATGCTATAAATGATTACATTTGTAGGCAAATTTTGAATGCTGCTAGAAATGCTTACATTTGCTAGAAATGCTTACCTACGTGAGCCAGATCAAGCAACCACTATAAATATTGAACTTGTGTATGCTCTTTTTCTCGCACCAAATTAAATAGCCATGGCATCCAACAAGAAAGTAGTGGTGCTCGGTGTCTTCGCCCTGGCCTTGCTCCTGGTGGCCCATTGTAAGTAAAACCATCCTTGTTGTTTATAATGTTCAAGGAAAACACTAAAGAAAAACTAGCACCTCAAATCGGAAACTTGGCAGCCTAACATACATACCTCCTGCATCATCATCCTATGCAAAGCATCATGCAGCGAGTACCGCTAATCTCTGTCCTTTAATTTAAATTTTGTGTATATATGTGCCTAATTAGCCACCTCGTGATCTATAATTGTATATGCGTAGGCGCGGAGGCGCACGTGTGCACGATAAGGAACGGGTATTACCATGGTCCGTGCATGAGCAACAAGAATTGCGCGGACTCGTGCATCCATGACGACGTGGGCAGCGGTGGGTACTGCTCCTCCGCCTGGAAGCGTGGCCCCTTTGGAAGAATATGCAAATGTACCTTTGAATGTGGGGGAGAAACGACGCCAGCACCATGCAGGGGATGAGCCGCCACTGTACATGGCTGGGGCGGAAGTATCCAATTGAGTGTTGCATATATGCGGTCCATCGATGGAATAATAAACAGAAAGAAGAACACATGTAGTCATGCTTGTTGTAAGCAACAATTGCATGCACCAAAGATAATTTGCATGGGAATGATGAACAAAATAAACTGGCAGTGTTATATTTATTTGCCATGAGCATCTGCTGCAGGGCCACAAGGTAGGCCCAGTATACAGTATTTTTTCTCTTAAAATCTTGCACTGACGACCGTGGCACACATACTCTTTGTTTCAAGGTTCTGAATTCTGATCGTGTTGGTAGCCTGCATGCTGGTTTTGGTCACCGAGTTGTCACTATGTGCGTGTCTCCCTTTCTAGTTCCGACTTCGTGAGAGGCTACTCAGCCACGGGTGTGCATGGCGCATGGCCGCATCGACCATCAACTGAGCTTCATAATTTCCTACGGTGGTATCAAACATTTTAATTTTACAATAAACCAGCTTGATTAGATGCAAATCGAATTCAAATTGCAAGAATATAAGAGCCAAATCAACTTTGAAAATATTTGACAACAAAATTTGATAAAAAGTACCGAACCACTTCCTCCATCCCAAAATAAGTGTCTATGATGTTCATGCCGGTCAAACTTTTTTTAAGTTTGTCTAATTTTATAGAAAATATTATTAGCAACATTTGTATCTCCAAATAAGTTTATTATAAAAATAGATTCGACAATCTTATCTAATGATAATAATTATGTACTATAAATTTTAATATTTTGTTATATATGTGATCAAAGTTAAAAATTTGATATATATGTGATCAAAGTTAAAATTTTGTTATATATGTGATCAAAGTTAAAAATTTAATATTTTGTTATATAACTGCTCTTCCCTGCTGCTGTTAAGAGAGTTGCTCGCGCCGCGTCTACATGCTAGTCATTTGTTTGTAAATTTCCCCGAGGATGTGGATCCATGCCCTGCGTCGTGCGCTTCCGGCGGCCGGTCGCTGTCACCGCACTATTTGACTGTTCGGTATTCCGGTGGCCGGTAATGACTTTGCTAGCGTGGTCTCCCATCCTCAGTCGCCCTCCCACCTAGGCCACCATCAATTCAGCCAGCAACATTTCAGTTCTAAAAGTGCAGTTAGTTTGTACATCGCTGTTGGCATATTTCTTTCGATTCATCAATTAGTTATGCTGCCTGTACATTGTTGATTGCACTGTATGGATGTTGTTCATCAGCCTCAAACCAATTGCAAATTGACCCGTGCTGCCTCATGTCATGTTTACTTTCCCTGCGAAACTCCCTACTTTGTTTCAGATATATTTATCATCAATACTAAAACCTACTACTGAATCAGGCATTCCTTTTCAACCCAAGTTGCCTGTTAACTACAGCTACCGATGGTCATGTCCTCTTTAATTTGGTTGGAAATTTGGTACTTTATTGCTCATGTTGTCTGGTCATTTAATTTATCAGTAACTTAGGGTACCTTGTTCTGTTTACCAATCTCAGATGTCGTATATACATACAGCATCTAATCTGAGTCCATTTCCTCTGCAGTGTTGTTGTAGGGACATTCGTTCCTTACGCACAGCTGATAGAGGAAGGTAGGTCTCATGAGCGCCACGCCTGCAGCAAGCAGTTGCCTTCGAGCAGCCCTCTCATACTGTGTCAGGCAAGTCCTGTGCCTATAAATGTCTCTCATTACTAGCATTCCCTCGCGAGGTCACCAATGAATCGAATGGCACTTCGGGATTAAATGAGTAGTCTCTAATATATTCAGTTAGGCCACCCATATGGCCATATATACTGATGTTCCATTAGTAATTGAAAACAATGCAATACTATCCAGGCAAATCTAGAAAGCCATAATTTTACTGTCGATTTAGTGGCCCGGAATTGCTTCAGGTGATTAAACTCTGGTATAGGTGACAATCCTATTTGGACTAAGTTGCAGCAGAGAAACCAATGTATGCTAGGTCTGTGAGCACCTCTGAGAGGATTATAGGTGGCTGTGATCAGTGGTCTTTTTGGCTTGGGCATTTTGAAGGGAGCTATTGTCACACTTATCTTTGTGTATTGAATGCCACAGGTAGTAGGAGTACCACCAGGTGAGCGTGATGGTGAGCTCCGCACTGAGGCGGTGTCTCCCGTCCCGTGCCTCTCTCCATCATGCCTTTCCAACCCACCCGCCGCCTGTCCGCTGCCAGCGCCTTCCGTCGCTCATTCCAGTCCGGTGAGCATCCAGCCCTCCTCTGATCCCTGCTTCCTCCCTTGCCTCCCATGAGTGGTATCTCTTGAAACAAAAGATACCACTCATGGGAGGTCCTCGTGCTGTATGATGCCCATAGTTGTTATACTTGTGTACCTTTCCCTAAAGTCGATTATAACAGTAAATTGAATCGAATGGTCCCTGGAGATCTAGGTCTGATGTGAATTCTTTGTCTAGCTTTCTCGAGCTAAAAACCATCATGTCCTTATACTTCTGGTCTAATAATACTTTAAGAATGAATAATTGACTCTTGAATGGTCTCAATCAGTGACTGGCTGGGTTTTCCAACAAAATTCTTGGGCCTTCTCCCTCGCGTCGCTCCCGTAGGCTGACTCGGGGGAGCCCCCGTAGCACCGCCGCCAGCCCCCGCTCTGCTCCCTCCCTCCCTTGTCCGTCGCCCGAGCGGGTGGCTGGACGCTTCGGCACCTGCAAGGAGGGAGGCGGTAGGGCTTTCTGGCCGGGCGGAGCACGCGCGCCGTGCGGGCGGCTGCGACTCTCCATCCCGTACTGCGGTGCTTTCCCGGCGCTCAGTCCACCAGTCCTCATCCCTTCGTCCAGATCCATCGCCCCCATGGGTGGATTCACGACCTGCAGGGCCATGGCGGTGGTGGCGCCGTGCGCAAGGCCGCGTGATGACAGCGGCTGCGGGCTGCTTGAAGCAGCGGTGGCGGCGGCGACGCCGGCCCGGTCCGGTCCAGGGTCTTGGGGGTCAGATCCGGCACCTACAAGGTAGATGACGGCGACCGCGCGGCTGATCTGGCTAGGGGCCGGCCTCCTCCCCTCTCGATCCGGCGGCTTGGGGCCGGATCCGGTGGCCTGCTAGCTGGATCCGGTGATTCTTTGTCGGATCTGGCGGGGAGCCCATGCGTCAACAGCGGCGGCTCCAGCCTGGGTGCCGGGAACGGCGCCGGTGGCTGGGGCTGCAGACGCTTGGTGCTTGGCGCTCCCATTGTGGCATCCTGCGTCTTTCTTACCCGGTGCCAGTGACGTGGTTTGACCGAGATCCATGGAGGGCTGGGGAGCGGGCGTGACAGCGGCAGTTCGGCGCGGAGGCTGCTTGAGGTGTTGCACGGCGTGGTTGTTGCGGGGCTGGCTCGGCAGGGGGTGGGGACGTTGGTGGGTTGGGCGACTGGGGCTTCTTCTGATCCCGGCCCTCTTCTCCCTTGCCATCTGCCTTTCCCCTTCCCCGGGCTAGGTTTTCATGGTGGAGCTGGCTGGTTCTGCCTGCTGCTGGCCGGCATTGCCGGTTGCGGTGGGGGCGGACTCTCCGGCGGGTTGCCCCCGATGCTTCTCCTGGTCGGCGTCCCTAGGGGCGGCGTCTAGGCCGTTGCACCCTGCCTCCTGGTAGGGTTGGGCCTCTGGCGGCGACGGTGTGGAGGTGGTTTGAGGTGGGGGCGAAAGCGTGGACGACGACGTCTGCGGACGTCGTTCCCCTTCTTGAAGGCGTCCTTTCCTACCTCTTCTCCTACCGTACTGGATGTTGCAGGTGAAAACCTTCCTTGGCGGGCTACCATGTCGGCGCTTTTAGCGTCGTTTCCTCCTTGGGGGCATGGCTAGGCATTCTAGTTTCGCGATTGATCCTTGCTGTTTGGTGTCGCTCGGTAGGACGTCGTCTTCTTCGGACCTTGTTAGGTGATAGTTGAGTTGTTTAGTTTGGTCGTTCTGACCAAGTTGGATAAAGTAGTGGTGTGAGTTGTGATAGTTGCCCAGTTGTTGTACCAAAGTTGCTAGGACGAGTGGAGCACTCTCCTGAGTTGTATGATTTTTGGACCCAGTTTCCGCTCAAAAAACTGGGTAGGCATTTGCCTTTTTTTTTCTTTCATCGTCTAATAGAAATCGCGGCAAAGCTTTTGCCGTCCTTTTGAAAAAAAAAATGGTCTCAATCAGGCTGATGTTGATATGGCTATCTTGTTCGACTGTTTCTTCGTGCAGGGGATGGCGAGACCATGGACGAATTCGAAGAACGGCTGTTTGGGAGGAAGGGCACAGACGAAGGATCACTCTACGTGAAGCATGATAGGGCTGAGAACGCTGGTAGGAGATACAATATGGGCTCTGGGATGGGTGGTTTCACTGGGTTCAGTGACGTACAGGAGCAGATCTGGGTCGTCCATGGGTGGTTTCCCTGGGTTCGGTGACAATAGCAGCACTGGTTTCCCTGGGTTTGCTGCATCTGGCGACAGGAGCAGCTCTGGGTTGATGGGTGGTTTTGATTCTTTGCACGATGGCTTAAGTGATAAGCTTGCTAATGTGGCACGCAGCTTCCAATTGGAGGACGACGAGGACAAGGACGACGACGACTGGGAAGATGATTTTGAGTTCAGGCCTGATGTGCCGTATAAGCGAGGTTCGACATATTCTGTTCGGGTAAGCAGTAGTTTGGTTTGTCAGTACATAGCCAGAATTATTCGAGTAATCTAAAATCTTTTGCAACCTATATGATTTTGTTATCCTGTGTAAGCATTCAGGAGTTAGTGGGTAAGTGTGTGGGCTAGAAATGTCTGCTATCCTGAAATCACAGTAAAATCGTGTGTTTTACTAGCTTGATGTTCGTAAAAAAAATGGGAATTTCATTTCCAATACGCGGATTTACTCTTTATAATACCAATATACCATGTGTACTTTACAACTTTCTTTCTTCATTTATTAGTTTATTCGGTGATCTGCCCATGCGTGGTTGCTATTCTAATGCCTTGTTTCATTCAATTCTGATAAGTGTAGGACCTTGACCTTAGAAGACCTGCAGCCGCAAAGAACCCTCCTAGACCACAGTTTGAAACAACTACAGCGGAGGTTTTGAAGAAGGCTGATTTTAGGGTGAGTATATCTGCCTGACAACACAAGGAAATTGACTACAGTTTCTATTTTATATTGAAATGTGTATTTTGCTGTGCTCTACGGCTTTGTAAATTCTAGGGCTGCAAGCTCAGGAACACAACGAGTCTATGCTGATCTCTTTTTCACGCCGCGCGTCTATGTTGATCTCAAAATCGTACTTTGTTTTTTCAATTAGAGGTCATAGCCTTGATGGCGCCACCCGAAAGTCCGTTACAAATTTGTTGTCAATATATGAGTTTTCCCAAAATATCTTAATATGTATGGCTAGATCATGAATAATACTCACTGTTAACACTAAATTTATGTTACTCTGACATTTTCTTCTGATTTTTCTACTTGTTCTGTTTGAATTTAGCAAATTCAAGGTAGTTCATTGCAATGAAGTACATGTTAATCACTATGCCACCTTCTTTAATTTACTAGTGCATAAAAGAAGCTTATATACACATTGGAATGGTTTTGGTTTGCAAACATTTGACTGCGACAAGCATCAAAGCAAGTATTTGAATGCGAGCCATGTGTTTAATGTTCCAAGTTTCAACGTTTATGAAATACATATATTTTGACTGATCGGATCAATTTGCAAAGAAAATCAGTTCACTGTGGAAAACTGTGTCAATAAATATTACTGTTAGGCGCCTCTTTGCAAGGAAGAGAATGTAATGTTTCTCCAAAGATTATATCTTTGGTCTGGTTGATGAACTCATGTTTGTCTACAAGTACATTCTAGTTTCATTCTTTAACAGATTTGGAACTGTTCCTTGCAGAACGTTAGATTCCTCTCCAAATTTCTTACAGAAGCTGGAATTATCATCAAGAGAAGGCAGGTAACCACTGATACTCAAGTACTCGTTACATATGAGGACGAGCTTTTTGGGGCAAGATATTCCTTCCTTTTAGTGAAATGGTCAGATCCTGTCGTGTTAGATAGTTGCTTATCATGCAATACTGGGAGCAGCTATCCTGAATGCATTGCTCCATCCTGGATAGCTATGCAGCATGGATATGGATACATGTATCAATATCCAACAGACATGGATACGTGTATCAATATCCAACGGATACTGATATGGCATTTTCTAGAAAAAAAATGATATGTATTGATATTTTAAATAAATAAACATTTAGGCAACATAACTTCCGACCAGCAACCAACACACATAATTCTGGGGGCCTTTGCCCTTACCTCCCTTTTCTTGGAGCAGAACAGCTAAGTGGGCAGAGAGGCTGCTGCTGGCAAACGCATAGGCATTGCCATGGACGCCTCGTGTGGCAGTAACCACGCCGTGGCCACGCCATGGGCAGTCACGCTCGGCTACCGTCACTGTGCCATCGCCTCCTAGGGCGAGTGCAGCTGCTGCCTCATCTTCTGGAGCAGCATAACACGTCATCGCTCGTCCTGGAGGAGCTCAGGAAGTTAGGAGCTCGCAATCGTGGGGCATCACTTCCACAGGAATTCCTGAGGAGGAACTCACCGCTGCGGTCACTTGGTGGCCATGTACGCGATCTCGCCGAACGGGCATAGAGCGAGTTGTGGCGACCGTGTATAGGGTTATGTATGGGAGAAAGGATGCGGCAGATGGAGGTGTGCGGGAGTTACTACAAGCAAATCCACTGGTGGACTGGGCCGTATCGATCTGCGTATCCAACAACCCCAACGTATTGGCAAGAAGTAGGTGTGTATTTGATATTTATCCGATACGGGATACGTCCCTAGTCCCTACCCTGGCGTATCTGGGTAGCATAGCTGGAAAGAGATCCCGATGCCACTGCTATGCCAGGATCTTACGGTTTTGCATTTGTAATTCTGTATCATAGTCAATACATATGTTTGCCATGGTTTTTAACCTACTCATTTTCTTCACAGACCCGTATAAGTGCAAAAGCTCAGCGTAAGATTGCCAGAGAGATCAAAACCGCGCGTGCGTTTGGGTTAATGCCTTTTACAACAATGGGTAGAAGACCATTCATCTTTGGCAGAAGCGCGGAGGAGCATTATTCGGAGGAGGAATATTTCGGATTTGTGAAACAGAAGGATGATGAGCCTGTTGAAGATAATGGGGATGCCGAGCCAAATGTGGAGGCTGTGTAAACATTCTGGAGCATCCTTTTGCAAGCGCTCGGTTTCTTCTGTTGCCGTCCCTCGACACAATGTTCGATGCTCGTTTTGGGTCTTCAGAGCATAACGTAGCTCAGCTTGAATAAAACTGTAACATCACACTGGTTTTGTGAACTTTTGCCTTTCTCACTTGTGCCATTATAGCAAACTAGTATAATGCCCGTGCTAACGCTACGGCAGAACATAGTCAAACAAATCAAGAAACTAAAAGCCTAAATCCACCATTGCCCTCAAGCTCAAAATACAACTACTGAAAAGAGTCAACAGACTTGTTTGCTGCAATTACACAATATATCAAGTACTTGCTTCATTTAAACGTTGTACGCTGCGACAATATCAACAACTGAAGAGAATCAACTAATCATTTATCGACCCGTGCCGGCCTCTGAGCCACGGACCGCCCCTGGAGCGGGCTAATCCATTGATTCTATAAAGAAATTTTCATATACAATATTGTGAAAATATAGTGAGAAGCAATGAATCCACCGTACCATAGGTTCTATCAGAAATACTTGTAATGAAAAGAAGATGACAAAGTATAAATCACTGCGTACCATGTATTTGTAACTTGCGCTAGGTCCTGCTCTATGTTTCTCTTCTAGATGCATGCCTACTAAAACGTTGTACTGAAATATATGCATACTAAAACAACCAAATTACATTGTAGAAAAAAGGCAATATAATTGTTTCAGGTAAGAAAAAACATTATACATGTCAATTTTCTAGGAGTATTACGGCTGCTGCTAGATTAGTTCATTAGAACTTAGAGATTGTATTAACCAACGATAGAGAATGTTCAGTCAACTATAATTAAACAAATCTTCACAGGCCACACCATTCTACACGCCTCTGAGCAGATGTAGCTCTTGGATCTTCACCATAGGGATGCTACTGAAAAAGGAGGAAAAAAAAACTAAAATTCTAAACCACAAGGAGAACCGAATGTAAATCAGTCTGAGTCGAGATCTTAAATGAGTACATGATAAGTAAGCACATGAGTTGGACTAGCTAATACAGGAAGCTTGATTGATAGAGACAAAAGGCAAGAATCCGCTATAGGAAATATTCAGAAGTGGACATTTTAAGGAACAACTCGCGGGCGTCTCGAATCCCTTTTGGGGGTGGTCAGGGAAACAAGCAGGCTTTGGGAATGCAAGACGAATCAACAGAGAGGGTGAGCAATATTTAGAGCCAAGTCGAAGATTCTAATGATCCAAGCATTTAATTTGCAAAGACCGGAATTTTGGGCAAAAACAAGTCGATGTTCCTCTCCGCGTACCTGAGAACTCGCCGAGCATTTAATTTGTAAAGACTGGAATTTTAAGGATGCTTCAGCTTATATGTAACCATAATAATATTGATTTAGCTATCATAATCAACATTTTTGAGGCTATCAATAATTGCAAGTATATTGTGCTGAAAAAGGAACAGCGATATCCATTGCTCAAACAACTGTGATCCTTTGTAAAGGCACACAAGAAAATCTTGGCCAACGCTTGGAACTCAACTTGTGTTCCTTCCATGTTGAGAAATTCCAACTAAAGGATCAGTAGCTTTGCCCTGCAATCGTGATATAATCAATCATATATCCTCCAGAATTATGGTAAAATTAAAGATGCATAATCAGCAGCAAAGGACAAAAGTGAGCTCTGACCATTTCAATGATTATATCACCATTTTTTTAATAGCCAAGATCTGACAGCCATTGTATTATATCATTGCTCATATGCTGAATCATGCCATCAACAGTTCAACACAAATGATTTTATGAGTTCTTTCAAAAATGCACTTGATACAGTATCTGTTCATATGGCGTTGCCCTGGCACTGTAATGATGCAACATTTTTAATCTTCAGTGCTTTTTTTTCGTTCTGCAAAATTCAGCAACCAAGGTTGTTTAATCAATTAGAACAAGGCATGGCCGAGCGGAAGATTTCAGTGATGCAAGATAAAATTTCCATGTTAAGCATGAGAGGTGTTTCAACATAGCAATGGCGTAAAACTTTAGTATATTTTAGTATGTTCTAATGAATCAAAGACCAAAGTTTTGCATTAGAGAAAGAAACGTCCTCTGAAGAGTCGCTCGCAGCTGCAGGGGCATTAGGTGGCGTGCTCTATGGTGCGGGAGGGAGCACAGGGGCACGGGGAAGCTGCGCAGCGTCAGCAGACGCTCTTACCTTCTTCCCCACGGCAGTGACGGCGTGGCGTCCTTGTCTGCATCAAGGAGAAGCAAAGGAAGGCAGCGCAGGTCTGGTATTTGGAGGAGACGATTCTGCAAGTTAGTTCTAAGTAGTGTGGGCATCCACGATGCATCAGTTGGCTACTGCACGCGCGGCACATGAGTTCCAGGTACACCTGTAGGTTCCGATCAAATGCCACAACCACCAACCCCCTGCACCAACGTTCACAACCAAGCTAATTCATAGTCAAATCTGTGCAAAACCAGGCACCAGGAGGCGATGAGACTGACAAAACCTGGCATACACCTTCCCTGCGGTGACCTGGGAGCTGAATGCAGCCGCGATGTGGAGCATCACGCCCACGGCACTTGCCCTTGTGGCCGTCGTCCACTCGTCCTGGCGGCCGCAACCTGGTGGCGCCCGCACTTGTGGCCGTCATCCTGGCGGCTGCGACCTGGTGGCGCCCTTGGGGGAGAGGACGGCCGCGACCTGGTGGCGTCCTCAGGGGAGAGGATGACCGCGACCCGACGTGGCGGCCGGCGGCCTGGCGGCGTGGGGAACACCATAGTTAGGGCTGCTTTCCTCATCGAGATGCGGGAGAGGGAGGGGTCTGCGGGATGCGGGGAGGAGCGAGGGCGCGGCGTCGGCGGCCATTGGATTTGATTTAGATATTTTATTTTTTGATTTTTTTTTAAGTGTATAGTGGTCGGAAGCTTTCAGTGAAGAACGTTTTTCGAGAGGACCTACTATAATTTTGATTAGTCTATTATAGTAGAGATATGCCCAGGTTAATATCCCTGGCTGGAGATCATATGCAATATGAAATGTAACATGGGATCAGGGCTTTCCTGCACGCTAGGAAATTTTAGGATTTTTTTAAATAATATTATTTAAATAAAAAATTTTAAATCTGGGTGTTCATCGGCTACCAAGAGGCCGATAATTACACCTGTAGGCTATTGCATTACCGACAGCTCCCCAGAGTCTCGGTGTATCGGCGCAGTTCGTTCAATCGGCTCTTCATTGCCCGATAGACTTGCGTAGCCGGATTGGGCTCCCAACAGTGTTTACTGTCCTGCAACAGCCAGCTACCTAGCTGCGTTCACTCGTTCCGCTACAGTATTCCGGTTTTTGGAATTTATTTTTTATATTAAGCCGACCTTAATATAAAGATCTTAAAAAAATTATGAATTTCTAAGTAAATGCTAAGAAAAAAAACGGTCACGGGTGCCCCAGTGTCGACGTGGACGTCACCTGTCACCGAACACCGAAAATTGTAGCACCGTTAACTCTTAAAATAAATCTAGAAAAATACGATTACCCGTGTTAAATCGAGGACTTCCGCCACAAAGAATCCAACCAACTGATCTATGATCAGTTCGCAACCAACTCGATGGGTAGCCCTTGATCCCGTCACGAGGACTCTGACGCCATAGTAGATCACCATCTATCCAAGCTGCCCTCCCGGTCCTTTCGCTCAGCCTAGGACTTCGTCAGCTCCACTATATAGTCCTGTACATGTGAAGTGTTGTCTAGATGCGCTAGCACTATGACATTTGGCGTGACTAAAATGCTAGTTACTAAAATTTTAATTTGTAACATGCTCTTTTTAAAATATTAGTTTTATATCCATAGCCATTAATCATTTGCAATGTTTTAAATCTCCCACTATATCATAAAATGAATATTAATATGAATATGAATACATATATCCATATTCAAATTTTAATGGAAACGAATTCTTGAAAATTGAAATACTCGATGTTCGCAAATGGACCCCTAGGCTAGTGGTTATAAGACCCTCAGTAGCACTTTAGGCTTGTGTGCGTGCATTCGTAGGGGTGAGTGCGTGCGTTGTAGGTGACCCGATGTCCAGTTCCATCAGTACTCAACTTGTCGTCTCTTTGCTGGATTCCAACGGAGGCATCTAAATACCAATAGCACGTGCATCAGTCACACTGGTAAATACGTTGTAAATGTAAATGGGATCGAAGGAACTGACTGAACCGCTGAGTACCTGCTGTGGCTGAGCCTAAGGCTTATCAACTGCTAGGAAGGCCGAGAGGGCTATTCGATGTCCTAGTCAACCCTTGGGATGTCGATATGCCTATCGACACAGAAAACTTTGACGTGTGAAAGGTCCTAATGGCTAGAGGGGGGATGAATAGCCTATAAAAATTTCTGCAAGCAACACTACGCAAAGCGGTTAGATAAATATGAGGCGAAGCGAAATGTTGCGTTAGCCTACTAAGAATGTAAGCCACCTATCATAATTCTAGTTGCTATTGTCTATAAGCACTCAAAGTCTATATCACTACACTAAATTAGTGAGCTCTCAAAAACTAATTAAAAAGACTCACTAACCTACTAGACACTACTCTTGCTTGCTCTCAAAACTAGCTACACTAAAGGACCAAGCTACACTAAGAAATGTAAATGCGCGGGAAGGATGGAGTGTTATACCGCCGTGTAGAGGAATGAGCCAATCACTAAAGTAGCCAATCAATCACAAAAATGAATACAAATGAAGACCAATCACCTCGGAATGAAATGATGACACTATGATTTTTTACCGAGGTTCACTTGCTTGTCGGCAAGCTAGTCCTCATTGTGGTGATTCACTCACTTGGAGGTTTACGTGCTAATTGGCATCACATGCCAAACCCTCAATAGGGTGACACGCAACCAACACAAGATGAGGATCACACAAGCCATGCGCAATTCACTAGAGTTGCCTTTTGTGATCTCCCACGGGAAAGGCACAAGAACCCCTCACAATGTTGACGATCAGAGCCGACAACAATCACTAATAGCCACTCAACGATCTACCAATCACCGGGCCATCTAGGTGTCGGTAAACACCAAGAGTAACAAGAACTCCACCAGCCCAAATCGCTCAACTAGTGCCACTAGATGCTAGAACACTAAGCAATGCACTAGAGGCTCTCCAATCTCACTCGAGATGATGAAATCAAGTATGCAAGTGAGTGAAGTGGTGTGCTCAGCTCTCAGAGGATGTATGCAGCTATTAGAAGTGCCAAGAGAGCGGCCAAGGCCAGACCACTAGCTCTATTTATAAGCCCATAAGTAAATAGAGTCGTTACTCCTTTGGAGCAGCTTTTTGCGAGGGCACCAGACCTGGTGGTGCCTCGACATCGAACATAGCGGTGCCCCTCCAAACGGTCACTTTCCAACGGCTAAAAACTAGCCATTGGGGCACCTGGACAGGGTGGCGATGACCACCCAGGCCATCTACCTGAATACCCCTCTCTGGATTTTTATGGCAGTGCACCGCCCTTAGGGCGGCGGTGCTCGAGGCGGTGACCAACCCTATTTCACCAGCCTCTAGAGGAAAATGGTGGTGGCACCACCCCTCCTCGCTGGCTGGTGATCGGGCAGTGCACCACCCTTAGAGCGGCGGCTGCACACCAGACGCACCGGTGCTTGTTTCACTTCTCCTAAGTCTCGGCCATGTCCAGGTGGGCACTACCCTAGGGGTGGCGGTGCCACCGAACACACAGTGGCGGTGCCCCTAGGGCAACTCACTGCTCTCGGCCTCCCAGCCGGTCAACGCCACAGATGTGGCGGTGCACCGAACAAGGGGTGGTGGTGCCCCATGGCAGCACCCCAAGCCGAGTTTTGCCTCCTTTTCTTCACCTTTCTCACCACCTTTGCAAATATGCTAACACTCCAAGTGTTTCACCATCACGTGCAAGTGTGTTAGCATTTTCACAATCAATTTTCAAAGGTTAATCACTTCTCACCAAATGTGCACTAGGAGTAAAATGTAATGCAAGTATTTCAACATCTAGTGGCACTAGATGATCGAGTTGTCCGATAAGAGCTCCCCTCTTAATAGTACGACCATCTATCTTAAATATGATCACACTCGCTAAGTGTCTCGATCACCAAACCAAAAAGGTCCTATTAAGTTTCACCTTTGCCTTAAGCCCCTTTTGTTTTTCTCTTTCTTCTTTTTCCAAGTCCGGGAGCTGGATCATCATCACATGTCCACACCACCATCATGGACTTCATTTCATGTGGCCATCTCCATCCATGAGTGCCACCTAGCTCCTTTACTTGGGTTGGACCATACTATCTAGTCACACACTTAGATGCAAGGATTAGTCCAAATAGGTTTCATCAATTAGCCAAAACCAAACTAGGGCTTTCAATCTCCCTCTTTTTGGTAATTGATGACAACCTCCACAAAGATATGAAATAAATTCAAATTTGAATCCATGTTGCTTGCCCAAGCATTTTTACCATGTGTAAAGGATTTGGACAAGTTTCATGAACCCCCATTGGTAGCATTTGCTCCCCCTATATATGTGCTAAGAGTTTGGATTGAAAGCTTGCACGTAAGCATGGATTTGAGTTGTGGGAGAGTAATGTCCTATCAAATGATGCTAAGGTATAAGAGATGGACCTTTGAAGCAGTGATACCAATCGGAGTGCACCAAATATACCATCCTTAGCACCATTAGTAACTAGACATACACAAAAACTAGAATACCCCGTGAGATCAACATTAGAAGCAAGGGTCTAGTTTTCACAATATAAACATAAGTCTAGTTACTCAACCTATGCATGCTAGTTTTTTCATTTCATCAATCAAACCTACAACTAGCATCCACCACACAAGCATAGGAATTTTTAAATTTAAAGCTGTACGCCATGCAAGCAAACATATGAAATGCACATCTAAATGCACCAATCAAGTTTATGAGCTTGCTCCACCTACTTGTGTGCTCAAAATTTTAATTGATCCTCTTACTTTCTCATATCTCTCCCTCCTATGTCAAAGTTCTCCCCCTTTGTCATTTGACCTTATCTTTGTGCAATTTCTCTCCCCCTTGTCATCAATGACCACGAAGGTTCAATTTTAGATAGGTTAATATTATCAATGTCAATCAATGGGGGTGAGGATCATTTTCCTAAAATTGATCCAATCTAGAACACTTACCAAAGATATTTAACTCGGCTTGATCCAAGGACAAGCTTCTTCACACCTCCAAATAAGGGTTATCTTGTACCATGCTGAGTTAAATACTTGTAGCTCATTTTCTAGATCAAACACTAGGTTCACAAGCCCACAAACTATGTCATATGCTACCACTAGATTAAGTCAAGTATCGAAGCAATAGTGGTACCATACTAAGCATCAAATTCATTTGATTTTCATGAATGAGCCTAAAATACATGAGGAATGACTACATGCATTAAACAAGTCCTTAGCAAAGGATGTATGCATGCCTAGTCAACTTTTATCTTGGATTGCTCGAAGGAGAGGCATGTCATATAAGTGGGGGTGCATCAACACATATTTGAGAAATCCAATATGTTTAACTCAGTTCCTTAGCTTGCAAAACCTTTTCTCATCCTAATGGCTTAGTGAATATATCGGCAAGTTGATCTTCAGTGCCCACACTCTCAATGCAAATATCCCCTTTTTGTTGGTGATCTCTTATGAAATAGTGGCGGACATCAATGTGCTTTATTCTTGCATGTTAAACCAGATTGTTGGTTAGCTTGATTATACTCTCATTGTCACATAGCAATGACACTTTCTTGAACTTGATTCCAAAGTCATTCAATGTGGCCTTCATCCAAAGATTTGTGCACAACAACTACCGGTGGAAATGTATTCGGCTTCAGTGGTTGATAATGCAACACTATTTTGCTTCTTTGATGACTATGAAACAAGTGATCTTCCCAACAATTGACATGTGCCCGAGGTGCTCTTCCTTTCAACCTTGCATCCCACATAATCTGAGTCGTAGTTACCAACTAGCTCAAACTTTGCTCCTTTGGGATACCACAAACCAACATTTTGTGTATGCTTCAAGTACCTCAATATTCTCTTTGTAGCCTTCAAATGACTTTCTCTTGGTGAGGCTTGGAATCTTGCACACATGTATACACTAAACATGACATCCGGCCTTGATGTGGTCACATAGAGTAGGCTTCCAATCATAGACCAATACAACTTTTGATCCACCATGTTGCCACTTGCATCACTATCCAAATAGTCATTTGTTCCCATTGGTGTACTAATGGCCTTTGCTTCATTTATGCCAAACTTCTTGAGCATGTCTTTGATGTACTTGCCTTGACTCATAAATGTACGATTCTTCAATTGCTTGATTTGAATACCAAGGAAGTAACTTAACTCTCCAATCATGGACATCTCAAACTCATTAGCCATCATCTTTTCAAACTCTTCACGAAAGTCTTGATTGGTTGATCCAAATATGATGTCATCAACATAGATTTGCAACACAAACAAGTCCTTTCCAATCCTCTTGGTGAAAAGAGTGGTGTCAACCTTGCCCATCATGAACCCTTTTGAGAGGAGAAAGTCCCTCAATCTCTCTTACCATGCTCTAGGTGCTTGCTTCAAGCCATATAATGCCTTCTTCAACTTGTACACATGGTTGAGTTTCTTGTCATCTTTAAAACGGAGAGGTTGCTCAACATATACTTCTTCATTGATGTAGCCATTGAGAAATGCACTCTTGACATCCATTTGATAGAGCTTGATGTTATCAGCACAAGTATAGGCTAAGCAAGATTCTAATTGCTTCCAATCTAGCAACTAGGGCATATGTTTCTCCAAAGTCAAGACCTTCGACTTAAGTGTATCCTTGTGCTACTGATCTTACTTTGTTCTTTACTACTATCCCATCTTGAATCTTGCTTGTTTCTATAGACCCATTTGGTTTTAATTATATTATGTCCCTTTGGTCTTTCCACTAATTCTCATACTTGATTTCTTGTGAAGTTGTTCAATTCTTCATGCATAGCATTCATCCTAATCAACATCCTTCAATGCTTCATCTATCTTATTTGGTTCAATGGATGACACAAATGAGAAGTAGTTCACAAAATGATGCTAATCTTGATCTTATTTGTACACCTCTAGAAATATCTCTAATTATAGTGTCCAATGGATGATATCTTGCAATATTGGTTGGTTGTAGTATTGGAACATTGCTTTGCACTTGCTTGATCATTTAGGTTGAGATGATGTACTAGCCACTTGATATTGCACATTGTCATGAGAGCCACTTGTACTTGCTTGAATAGGTGTCATCTTGCACATTTGAGTTATATAGCACTTGCATTTGATCATCTTCATCATCATTCACTTGTCTAGGCCTCAATTCACCTACATCCATGTTCTTCATGGCATTTGAAAGTTGAATGCATCTAACATCTTCCAAGTTCTCATTTTCATCTTGAGAACCCTTAGGTTTCATCAAATTCAACATCATACACCTCTTCAAGAGTACCACTTGCCAAATTCCTAAACTCTATATGCTTTGCTTGTAGTGGAGTATCCAAGCAAGAATCCTTCATCACACTTCTTCTCAAACTTTCCCTAATCTAGTGCCTTTCTTCAAGATATAGCATTTGCAACCAAAGACCCTAAAAATATGCAATGTTGGGTTTTCTACCATTCGAGAGCTCATAGAGTGTCTTCTCTTTCAATGGGTGATAATATAAGCGGTTGCTACAATAGCAATCCATGTTGATAGCTTCGGCCCAAAAGGATTGACCCATATTGTACTCACTAAGCATATACCTTGCCATATCAATGAGTGTTCTATTCTTCCTCTCAACAAGGCCATTTGATTGTGGAGTGTACTTGGCCGAGAATTGATGTCTAATTCTAAATTCATCACATAACTCATCAATTCTAGTGTTTTTGAACTCACTACCATTGTCACTTCTAACTCTCTTGATGGTTGTTTTAAACTCATTGTGAATGTCCTTGACAAATGATTTGAATGTTGCAAACACATTACTCTTGTCCACTAGAAAGAATACCCAAGTATATCTAGTATTGTCATCCACTATCACAAAGCCATATTTGTTTCCACCGATGCTAGTGTATTGTGTTGGCCTAAACAAATCTATGTGCAATAACTCAAATGCTTTACTAGTGCTCATCATGCTTTTCTTTGGATGAGTGTTTCTAACTTATTTGTCGGCTTGACAAGAGCTACAAAGCTTATCCTTCTCAAACATAATATCTTTCAAGCCTCTAACCAAGTCATGATTAATCAATCTATTCAATTGTTTTATTCCAACATGACCAAGCCTTCTATGTCATAACTAATCCATACTAGACTTAGTGAACAAGCATATAGATAATTGAGCTTCACTAGCATTGAAATTGTGGTAGAACCGACTGAAATAGCATGCTTCTGGAGGTGCTCATCTTCCACCACATGCTAAGCACCCCGAAAGTATGCTACATCGGATGGTTCCGTCGAGCACACCCCAAGGGAGAACTCAAACAATCCATGTTTTTCACCCATGATCCAATAATGAGAATGAGTTTACATCACTTAGTCTATTTTATATAGCAATAGTTCTCAAAAATACATTATTACAATACCAAGTTCAGAGTGCGGAATTTAAACAGCGGAATTGAAATAAACATCTAACGATAAGATACAAGAATCCGTCTGTGCCCACTAGAATAATCCTCCACACAATAGCCACTCCTCAAGCTGTACCTACAACAGGGGTAAATAAATCCCTGAGTACATAATGTACTCGCAAGACTTACCCGACTAGTGGGAATAATTTCCCTGACTCCAAAGAATATGATAAGCTTTATGGTTTGCCTGGGTTTCATTTTTGTTTGCGAAAAAGCATTACTAGTAGTGAATCCTTACATATGTGTTTTATTAGCAGTCACTGATTAGTTCATTAGCTAAACATTCTATGTAAGCACCTAGTTCTACTTTCAAGCAAGAGTTGAGTAATCAGATCCGTTCATTCCCTTTCATCTTTCAAGTTCTTACTACTGGTGCTAGATCAGTAGCCAAGCCATACCGTATCACATGGTGATTCATGACCAATGTATCCTAGCTAGGTGCCCCTGAAAACACACAGCCCTGCTTGTACCCTAGGCACAAGTAAGACCAACCCACCACTCTCCCTATCAAGGGGTCTAGGTCCCCAGTCCAAACTTGGACTCCAAGCCCCCACTCTTAAGTCCCGGACTCAATGTGGTGCTTAGACCTCCACCATCCCCGACTCCAATCAGTTGGTCCAGAAAGAGCCGAAACCCATGACAAGAGAGCAAAGAGCCTTCCCGCTCCCATAAGCAAGTATGTGCTCAGGATAATAAGTCTGTGACCTGACTAAAATCCACTACAACGGACGGTCCTTAACTAACACAGATAGGGAAAATAGTGTAACCAAGCTATGCCCCATTGGCCGCGGGACACAACCTATTACACCCACCAATACCCATACCATATCCCTGCCCGGTCTCCATTTCCTTTTACCATTTTGTCATGAGAGTAATAATAATCACCTATTGTGAGTAACGATAGGTTACTCACGCTATCGATAGCCTAAGCATAGCAGCTACTTGATCTATGCTAGTAGGACTCATAGGTAGGTATAACTATGCATGTAGTTTTAATAATAAGCCTGTAACATAAATGCACATCATATATATATATATATATATATATATATATATATCCAGTAATTATTCAAAATAAGGGTTATGCACCGAGGCTTGACTTGGGCAGGTGGGGTGTCAGCAAAGTTAGTCACAGGTGGCTCTAGGGCTCCCTCCTGTATGAGAACCTCCTCCTCATACTCCTCGATCACCTCCTCGTATTCTTGCTCTCCAGTGGTCACGAACTCCACCAACACGTTCTCTACATGCATGCAATGATGATGTAACACTTATCATTTTTGCAACAACAGCTCTTAAATTAAGAATATATTCACTAAGCTGCTAAACTAACTCTAATGAATAAGGTGCTAAGCTATCCATCTTTTCCATTAAACAGGCATGAAACGTTCAAGTATTATCTTAGCAACAAAAATGCATTTATTACTTTGTTTACGATTTCATATATACTAAAACAAGGAATACTTAGCTACCATATTTCTTAACCTATTCTAAGGCTACAAAAATTATAGTGAGCACATAATAATATAATGAATCTATTGTAAAAATTTCATGGCCAAAGCTATTACCAATTTGCCACAAAAATTCCTACAATTATTAATCAAAATAACATTAAACACTTTCAAATGATTTAATAGACCTTAGCATCAACACAAACATGTATAAACTAACCATACTATCAGATAGAAAACATTTTGAGGAACTCAACAAAATTTATTTCACAATTTTTGGACACTTATATGAATTGATATTAATTATCAAAGATCAACCCAGAAATAAAATGATATAACTATTTCTAATTTCTCAGGAAAAAGAAAAAGCAAATTTGGCCTCACGGCCCAACGAGACGCGTCCCATGACGGTGTGGCCCATGCGTGTGGGAGCCCGTGCACGATGACACATTTGCACAAAAGTCCCAGCGCTTAAACGAAATCATACGTCCATTATGCGCGCTATGCACGCAGTTAGCAATCATGCACTAATGACCCTATAATAATTCACCTTCACATTGGGGAGTTCCCAGGCTCCCCCACGCTCGTCAGTGCAGTGGCATGGCACTTGCTAGCCATGCCAGCCACCTAAGGTCCTCACTGGCCCAGCTAGCGGGCCGACCTCCATCTATGGTCCTAGCGTCTACGCTAAGCAAGGGTATGGGAGCAGCGGAGCTCTCGAAAGCGGTGGCCACGGTGAGCGGTTGCTCATGATGGTGGCGCAGCCATACCAGCCACCCTAGACCACCGCACTGCTATCTAGCTATTACGAGAGCATCCTTAGCTTACCCTAGACTCGGCCGTAACGTTTGTTGGAGCCAAGGGGTGGCGAAGAAGCCTGGCCACGTGCGACCAGAGGGGTGCGGTGGTGCTCCACGACGACATGGCCGTGTTAGCTATGACATGAAGGTAGTATAGATTAGGTAGTGGTGCGCAGGGTGAAGTGGAGAGGGAGGCGAAGCTTGTGATGCGATTGGTTGAACATGTTAGCTCTAGGATGGATGAATGCTCTCGGCATTTGCCGATGCGGCCTTAGAGGCCCGGCGGCGAGTGACTCCAAAATTGGAGTTCGTCATGACATGAGTCAAGGCAAGGTAGGGTCAGGTGGCTAGATGACTCATAGGTAGAGCCAAAGAGGTAGTGAATCGACATGAGGTGACCTATATCTACTGAATTTAAGGAAGCGACTTCATCGTCCATGGTGACAGGGAAGAAAAAACCAAGGAGGGGGAAGAGGTAGGTCCAGCTCGGTCCGTACTCACCTTGGTGGGGTGCGGTCGATGCTACCAGGGTGACACATGCTCAGGAGCCAAAGCCAAAACATGCATGTGAAGGCGGTAGGGTAGCGTGGCATGCATGGTCATAGCACCGTTAATGGTAAGGCGACGACGCGAGACAGCAAGGGGCAACCCACGTGCTTAGAGATGAGACGGGCAGCAACATCACGACGTGACACCGCAAGGGTAGTAGCAGCAGTAGCATGTCACGGTGATGTGATGATAGCGGCAGTGACTACACTGCAATGCAGCATCAAGGCGGCAATGCGAGGCAGGGCAATGGGCATAGGATGGGGTTAGTGGCCCGCTGTGACCAACCTCGGCCAAGCCAAGGTGGCTCGACCGACCCAACATGATGGTGCGGCGCATGAGACGCAATTAAGTGCACGGCATGGGGTGGCCACGCGGTGACCACGCCCATGGCACTAGACCACTCGAACTATGACATGCACAAATTTTAAAGCTTCAATCATGACCCATCTAGCTCGGTTATGACCCAACTAACTCGACCAAGCTGAAGATGGTACCTAAGGCTACTATATGGAGCAAAATACTTGGACCAAGGTAGACTAGAGAAGAAAATATGGGCATGCCAAGTTGGTGCTACCAATCGGCGCCCAAGACCCTAGACTAGCTGTCCAAACATCATTTTCTAACTTTTTGTATCAATTAATTGATGATCAAAACACATAACAACTAAACCAACCCCTATACGATTGAAAAGTACTCACTTTGGTGCAACCCACTAAGGAAAAACATAATACTAATGTTTAATTGAATTTTTAGAATTAAATTGCCAATGTAACATCGACACTACCAACTTTTAGACTTAGAAGAATTTAAAGCTAAGGCTGACTTGAATTTCCAATTCAAATTCTAAGCTCCTAAAAGTACTAATTAACAACACATATTCTTGGAAGGCAAAGTTGCATTGTCATCTACAAAGTTTGTACTTCAAACTTTATTTAGACGTCACCTATATGTTTTATAGCATTTTTGTTCAATAAAAATTAGTTACATCTCTACTTGCTAACTTTATAAATCGTGAATTAACTTTTCGTTTTATGTTTTTACGACTCATTTAAGTTACAATGTTTTACCTATCCATCACACCACATGCAATATCACCTAAGTTTGATGCTCATGACATGTTTTAGCATGTGATTCACTGTGTAACACCGAGGGTGTTACAGAAATCAACCAAGTATAAATTCTCATATCTAAAGCCTTTGAAGATCAAGTTAGGAACCATCTACACTTATGATCTCTACATTGTCTACCCCAAATATGCATTTGAATCCAAGATCACATAATTGAGCCATGGATTGCAAATTGAAGTTCAAGCTCTCAACTAGCAACACATTTGAAATGCTCATATCATTGGATATTGCAATCTTACCAAGCCCTTTGACCTTGCCGTTGCCATTGTCACCAAAGTACCTTAATTGGTCTGAGTACCCGATCCAGTTTTCCAAAAAAGATCAATGGACTAGCGTGACTAACGCCGACCACTATCCACTCATTTTGGGTCCAACAATCGCCGGCATGACAGTCCCCAAGGTCCTGATCGATGGCGGCATAGGATTGAACATAATATTTGTAGATACACTAAAGAAGATAGACCTAGACTTTACCAGCCTACTCACCCCCACCGACGTCCCTTTCTATGGGATAGTACCCGGCAAGGCTACCATGTCACTCGGACGAATCACGCTCCTAGTAACGTTTGGCACCCTAAATAATTTCTGAACAAAGTTCATCAAGTTCGAGGTGGCTGACTTTGAATCATCATACCATGCTATCTTCGGTCAACCTGCTTTGGCCAAGTTTATGGCCATATCACATTACCCGTACCTCTTGCTCAAGATGCCAGGTCCCAATGGTATACTCTCCTTTTGAGGCAACCTCAAGCGCTCATATGACTGTGACATGAAAGACGTCCAGATCATAGCCAGAACACAGCAAGCCTATGAAGCACATGAGATTACCAACATTGCATAGCAGACTAAGCCAGATGACATGGAGATTCCTACTAAGAAGGCGAGAATCATTACACCACCCTCTAAGATGGATACCATCGAGATTGATCTGGGTACTGGTGATCCCTCCAAGATGGCTATCATCAGCACCCACCTCTCCAAAGAATAGGAACTCACGCTCACCAACTTTCTTAGGGAAAACAAGGATATCTTTGCATGGAAGCTAGCTGATATGCCAGGTGTTCTGAGAGAGTTGGCTAAGCACAAATTAGATTTAAATCCTGGCTCAAAGCTAGTCAAACAACATCTATGATGGTTTTCACCAGATAAGAAAGCAGCAATCAATAAGAAAATCATCAAGCTATTGGCAGCCAGGTTCATTAGGGAAATTCTTCACCCTGACTAGCTAGCCAATCTTGTACTCGTCCAGAAGAAGAACTCGAAAGAGTGGCGCATGTGCATCGACTACATAGATCTCAACAAACACTACCTGAAGGATCCCTTTGGCTTACCTTGCATCGATCAAATCGTAGACTCTATGACCAGGTCGGCTCGTCTATCCTTCCTTGATTGCTACTCAGTTTACCATCAGATTGCCCTCCGAAAAGAAGATCAGAGCAAGACATCCTTCATCACTCCATTTGTTGCCTACTGTTATACGACCATGTCCTTCGAGTTAAAAAACACCAGTGCAACCTATCAGCAGGCTATCCAGGCATGCATAAGTGAACAAATCGGTCAAATGTAGAAGCCTATGTGGGTGATGTCATCATCAAGACCAAGGACCCTTCTACTCTGATAGCATATTTGAAGAAAACCTTTGACAGTCTTCGTAAGTACAAGTGGAAACTTAATCCAACAAAGCGTGTGTTTGGAGTTCCTTTCATACAACTACTGGGTTTCTGTAGGGTCGAGATGGTGGAATAGAGGGGGGGTGAATAGTCCTTTCTAAAATTAATCATGTCGGCTAACCGAAACAAGTGCTAAATTAGAACTATCGGTCTAGCCAAGACTACACCACTCTATCTATGTTCTCTAGCACCTTCCAATGATACTAATTAAGCAACAAAGATATCGGGCTAGCTAGAGCTCACCTAACCAATTCTAAGAGCAAGGTCACACAAACCTATGCCACTAGTACTTTAAGCAACAAGGGAGCTCCTACACATGCTAGTAAGCAAAAGCACAAAGCCAACTAAGCTCACTAGCAATGCTCAATAACAAGGCAACCAATGCCAAATTAGACAGCACAAATACTTAGCTACACAAACTAAGCAAAGTGACTAACAAGGTTACACAAACCTAATTAGCCACATAAGGGAGCTACTTCTATGCTACACAAGCAAGAAGGTAACTAGTAAGCTACACAAGCTAACTAATTACAAGAGCAACTACACAAGCATAATGTATATGAAAGTAATTACAAGCTTGTGTAACGAGGATGCAAACCAATGGGAAGAACAAGGTTGACATGATGATTTTTCTCCCAAGGTTCACATGCTTGCCAACACGCTACGTCCATGTTGTGTCGACTGCTCACTTGGTGGTTCGGCGGCTAATTGGCATCACCCGCCAAGCCCGCACGTTGAGCACCGCAAGAACCTACCCCAAAAGTGAGGGTAGCTCAATGACATGCTCAACTAGAGTTGCTCTTCATGGCTCCCGTGGGGCGAGCGTAATGCCCCTCACAAAGCTCTTCTCCAGAGCACCGCACAAGCTTCTTGCGGGCTTCGACAGAGACCACCACCAAGCCATCTAGGAGGTGGCAACCTCCAAGAGTAACAAGCACCACTGGCTTGCAACTCGATCACCTAGTGCCACTTGATGCAACCTCATGATGCAATCGAACTAGAATTGCTCTCTCACACAATCGAATGATCACTATCAAGTATATGTGAGATGGAGGGCTCCCAAGCACTACTACACAAGCCACCAAGGCTCTAGTGTGCTTAGCTACCGGCCCAAGGCCAACCATGGCTTCTATTTATAACACCACAAACAAATAGAGTCATTACCCCTTCACTGGGCAAAAGTCGAGACGACCGGACGCTCTGGTCTGATCGACCGGACACTGGACCTCAGCGTCTAGTCGTGCGATGCACGCCACATGTCCCCTGCTTCAAATACAGTTCGCCCGATCTCAACGGTCATATGTTGACCGAACATAGTAGCTTGAACTGACCGAACTCAACAACTCCAGTGTCCGGTCATTTCCAGTAAGGTACCAGACATGATCGGACGCGTCTGGTCAGTCGTGATCGGACGCAGCACCAGCGTTCGGTCACCTCCAGCAACACTGCTCTACCTGCATCACCACACGTCACCTTGACCGGACGCACACAGCCAGCGTCCGGTCACTTCTAGCGCTAGCATCCGGTCAATGACCGACGCCTGCACGCTATCTGCCACCACTGACCAGATGTAGGACCCCAGCGTCCGGTCACCCCGTGACCAGTGTCTGGTGCACTCTATGAGACCCTTTCTTTTCTGTATAGGGCACCGGTGGAGTTCCTAACCCTTCTCGCCTCCGTTTCATCGCCGAGTTGATCCACATCAACTCCAACTTCTTCTCCTTTGCAAATGTGCCAATACCACCAAGTGTACACCACCATGTGTATGTGTGTTAGCATTTTCACAATCATTTTCCAAAGGATTAGCCACTCAACTTGCCACGCCACTCAATCCTAGCGACGATGCAAAGTTAGATCACTTGAGTGGCACTAGCTGACCGATATGCAAACAAGTTTGCCTCTCTTGATAGTATGGCCATCTATCCTAAACTCGGTCACAAACTTCTCTACACACCTATGACCGGTAAAATGAAATGCCCTAGGTTATACCTTTGCCTTGCGCATTCCATTCCATCTCCTCCAATATCGATGCAACACATGCACCAACATGATCAACAATGATATGATCCACTTCATATCATCATGTGATCATATTGGTTCATCGATCTTGACTTCACTTGCTTTTCACCATTGCCTTCGTCCATCGGTGCCAAGTCTTGCTCAAGCTTCACCGCCATGCGGTCCATTGCTCCAAAGCCTCCGACTTGCCCTTCACGCTTGCAACCAGTCCATCAAGCCAAGTCATGTCTTGATCTTCTCTACCTTGATCACATGACTCAATGTCATGTCTCATTTGCAATGAGCTCCTACATCATCACATGTGTGAGCTTTGCAACATCTCCAAGCCATTTTCACCTTCATGGCATATGTTGCTCACATACATGTACATGTGGACTAATAACCTGTGTATCTCACATAAACATAATTAGTCCACCTAGGTTGTCACTCAATTACCAAAACCACACAAGGACCTTTCAATCTCTCCCTTTTTGGTAATTGATGACAACTCTACAAAGATATGGAAATTAAGCTCTTTTGGATTTATGTTGCTTGCTCAAGCAATTTTACCTTGTGAAAATGATTTTGGAGAAGTACCACAAACCCGAGATGGTAGTATTAGCTCCCCCTACATATGTGCTAGAGTATTTGATTTGAAGCTCGCACATATGCATAGATTGAAATTGTGGGAGAGTAATTACTACTAAATGATGCTAAGGTGTATAGAATAAACCTTTGAAGCGTGTACCAATTGAAGTTGCACCTTTAAGTTTATCCTTAGCACCATGGTTAGCTAGATATCACTTGGAAATAAAAGCACTAGATACCTTGTGAGATCAACATTAAAAGTAAGATACTAGCATTACTTGAAAAGCATACCAAGTGTCTAGCTATCATCCTATGCATGCTAGTTATCAAATCATTATTCAAGTTCTACAACTAGCATACACCACACAAGCATGCATATTGAATTTTGAAAGCTTATGCAATGCAAGCAAGCACATGAATATGCACATATCAAATGCAATCAATCAAAGTTCATGAGCTTGCTCCCCCTACTTGTGTGCTTCTCTTGTCCAAGAATTTTGATCCATCGCTTTTCTTCAATGTTGCTCCCTCTTTATCCATGTCCATGTCCAACCTCTACTTCTTTGAGCTTTTATATATTATCCCTCCCCCTTGACAATCTTAATCTCAAAGCTTTCATATCTTTGTACAATCTCTCCCCCTTTGTCATCAATTTCCATAAACGCTTCTCATTGATGCAAAGGTATGCATTTGGGGTAGATGGTTGAGGCTTGAATCTTGCATTTTTTATGGACATCACTTGATTTGTTGGAATGACACCATTTGTAAATACCACTTGTAACTTATACCACTTGTATCACTTGTAGGGCTTCTTGAGATACCACACATAAGATTTTTGATCTTGTGATCAATTTGTGGCACACCTCCCCCTATGTGATAGCATGGGTCATCTATTTGATACACTTGAGCTCTTGTAGGTGATGGATGCATTCTTCATTTGATTATCACTTAAAGTTGAGGATCACTTGTGGAACCATCGTCTTGCATGCTTGATACCATGTGTAGATAAGATATCACTTGAAAGAATCTTCTAGTATGGAACCACTTGTTGGATTTATTAATAAAAACCATTTCTTGAACATTTGCTATCTTCATGAGTACCACTTATAGGATATCACTTGTGAGTTAATCTAGACATCACTTGTAGATTCTTAATAAAATACTTGAGTCTAGATACCACTTGTAACAATAAACTAGATATCCATTTATATTGTTGTCTTGTGCTTGTACTCTTATCACTATCATGAGCTTCTATGGTTGACTTGAACTAAATTGATTTGCCTAAGCTTTCAAGTCTGGTTTGAACCAATGACAAGCTTCTTCACACCTCTTGCAAGGGTTATCTTGCTAATATTGTACTTGTCACTTGTTAGCAATCCAAATTAGATCAAGTACTTGGGTTCACTACCTCATGAACAAATTCATATACTAACCACTAGATCAAGTAGTAATTCAAGCAATAGTGGTAGGTTATGAATTTAAACATTTCATTTATTATACATGATCCTATGAAGCATGTACTATATGCACTAACCACATACTAGTAAGGGATGAAATGATCATGCACATTATAATGATACCTTTGCTATGTTGGAGTAGAGGATAGTCACATAGATTCCAATTCATTACTCCAATAGCAATGTGAAGTCCAATTATAAGCTTGGTGAAGACCACTAGATACCATGTTGAATTCCATTCTTCACCCATATGAAATGAATACCACTTATGATCAAGTGCACTTTCTTGTTGTGGTTGGCTTGCTTCATCTTTTGATCAATGCTTGCATGAGAGCATCAATGTGAGAATACCACTTGAAATATTATGACTAGCTCTCTTTTGGGTGTTGTTTGCTTTTCTTGATCAACCCTTTTGATTGCTTCAACTAAGCATCTCAAATGTTCCTCGGATCACCACTTCCATGTTAGTCTTCCAAGTACCACACTTGGTTTATCTACTCATAGGCGGCAAGCCCCTACACTAGGGAGAAGTGACCTCTCTCCAAGAATCATTCTTGATACTCACTTGAAATGACTTGATTGATTGATCCAAGTGATGGACTTAACTTGGTGAGTAACCTTGATTCCTTCTTTAAGTCATTTTCTTTCTTCTTGTTTAAGTCTTTTTCTTTCTACCAAATGATTTCCAATAGTCACTAGAACTTAAACTTCAACTTCATCTTGAGTTTGATCTTGATCTTTCAATTTTGAGTACCAAAAGTGTGCAAAGTACACTCCACAATCAAATAGCCTTGTACTCATATCTTGTCATGCTTTTAGAACATCTCAAAACCAACTTAGGTGCCTCAATTACTCTTAAACATGTTTTCAACTTGAGGACCTTTCAATCAAAATGACTCTAGATCAATCCAACATTTGTCACTTTTCTGGCATATTTTGTACCCTTCAAAGAAATAAGCATATCTCCCAAAGTACAAATCCAAATACCACTAAATTTGGTGGAGGTGTACAATACTAAGTTATCTAGCAGCTGTAAAAATTTGAGCTTCATATGACTTCTAGATTGCTACCATATTTCAATTCTTCCACCACTGCTACATGCAGAAAACAGCTGCACTATAGCTGACAAGATCTACTCCAAAACCAAAGCATTTCTTATCCAATTGTCATGAAAATTGTACAGCATCTTATACCATAAGTCTAGAGCATGTACACCAATTTTTATGCCAATCCAATAAGTTTTGATTACTCAAACATGGCTAAGATCACAGCTCACTCAGATTTTCAATATAGGATAGATTTCAACAATTGAACTATACTTCATCAAATGTGAATCAAACTTGAAACTAACTTGTTTAAATACTTCCATAAGACATATATCTATTCAAATCACTTACTAAAAGTCATCTAATGAATTTATCCAACACAAATCAATCCAAACTTGATTACTTAATTAATTATCCATTCAATCAACTCATAGCAAGCAATATTGCATATTTATCCAATTCAATCAACTCATATGCATCCAAATGAAATGATCAACAAGAGATATACCTTGGTTAGCCCATGATCATCCAATTAGCAAGCTTCAACTCAATTATTTGCAAGTCATCAAATATATCCAATGAATCACCAACAACTTAAATTTGACACTTATATGTTGTAACACATTTGGACTTTACTTAATTTGTCATGGCATTGGGTTTGGATGTGCACTAGGCTTCATATCTTGACTCAACATATGATGATCAATATGAAATCAATTGAATCAAGTCTCCAATGCCGATGGTATCTACAATCAATCATCCACTTTTTGATGATACCCAAACAAGTTTGGGTTCTCTCAAGTTAGGAGCAACATACTTAGGCAACGCCTTAGTATGAATAGCGGGATGTCTTGTAATAGCAACCATAGAGGTACCATTACCATCCTTTCTAAGCACATTATTATCAACAATTGAAATAGGCTTAGAAATGTCACCTAGGGGATATGAATGTGCCATGTGTCCCCTTTCCCGGCATGAGTAGCACTTTCTCTTCGCTTGAGCCTTCTCTTCTTTACTCATGTGGTGCTTCTCATTACCTTGCATCTCATGGATTGCTTGAGCCTTCTTCTCAAGCTTGGTAGGACACTTAGAGGCAAAGTGTCCCATACTTCCACATTTGAAGCACTTGATGTGAGCATAATCTTTCTTCTCATCTTTATTCTTGCTCATCATTTTGGCATCTTGAGTTTGCATTGGATGCCTTGTCTTTCCACCCCTTCTTGTTTTCTTCTTCTTTATCATCAAATCACCACCATCTTTATGGTTGATCTTGATTTGAACTTGGGGTGTCTTCTCTTACTCAACTTTTGGCTTTGGTTGAGACTCTTCTAGTTGCTTCACCAATTGTTTGGTTGGGCACATTGAGATAAGATGACCCCAAGTGTGGCACTTGAAGCACTTAATATGCTTTAGCCTCTCTTCTTCTTTTATCTTCTTAAGCTTCTCAATGTTAGGGCAACCATTTGCAAGGTGTCCCGCTTCATGACACCGGTAGCACATAGTATGAGAGAGCTTTCTTTGTTGTAGCTTCTTCATCTTTCTCTCTCTCTTTCTTTCGCTCTTTGTCATCTTCTTCTTGAAGCCAAGGCCACACTTGTCACCATAGTTTCTTTGAGTCTTCAACATATGCTCAAAGGTGACTTTTGAGTTGTAGCACCTCTCTAACTTGTTGCTCAATTTCTTCACTTCACTTTTGAGCTCAATGTTCTCCTTCAAAATGTTAGTCTCACAAGACATAGAAGTAGAATAAGCGTCTATTTGTGAAGAGCATAGCATATCTAATAAATCATCACAAGAGGTGGATGCATGCTTCTTGCCTACATCACAAGGGTTAGCAATATTTTACAATTTATCATTTGATCCATGTGATGAGCACTCATTATTTTTAAGTTTCTTTGTAAATATTTTAATGAGAGACGCATGTTTTTCTAATAATTCATTATGAGATGCAAGTAGTGTCTCATGATTCAATTTTAGCTCATTATGTGAAGATTTAAAAGCATCAAGTAATTTCTTATGTTCATCACAAGAGTTCTTTAGAAATGAGTTTTCATTTTCTAATTTCATTGTTTTAGCTTTCTCATTTTCTAAAGACATGGTCATGCTAGTAAGTCTACTAACAAGCTCATCATATGAATCAACATGATCAACCATATTATTATTTGATACCTTGGTGTCACCTTGTGACATGAAGCAATGTGGTGATGTAGGAGAGCTTGTAGTAGCAATGTCATTCGGGCATGATCCATCATCATAACCATCAAGTGTGCATAGGGTAGCATCATCATTTGCAACACTTATGGCATCATCAATCTTGTCAAGTGAACTTGTAGTAGATCGATCATCATCATCACTTGACCATGAGGTGGAGCAATCTTCCATAATCACCAAGTTGTGGTCATGCTCAACATCCTCATGCGCCACTTTCTTGGGCTCATCCTCCTTGAACTTGCCATCATCCCATGTGGAGGAATCACCAAAGGTGCGCTTGATGGACTCCCATATCTCACGAGCGGTTCCCGTGTAGTTTACTTGTTTCATCAAATCAAAACTCAATGCATCCATTAGAAAACAACAAGCATGTGCATCAAGTTCATAGAGAATTCTTTGAGCTTTGGTGAGATTTCTATGGCCCAAGACATAGGTGAGACCACTAGTGACAATCCACCAAAACTTAGGTCCATTTGCACAAAAATGATCAAGCATATGATTTTTCCAAAGTGCAAAGTTTGTTCCATAAAAAATGTGTGTCTCACAAACATCTAGCCCACTAGACGCCATCCTCTCGGGTCGATGAAGACCATAAATGAGAGACCTAGCTCTGATACCACTTGTAGGGTCGAGATGGCGGAATAGAGGGGGGGTGAATAGTCCTTTCTAAAATTAATCGCGTCGGCTAACCGAAACAAGTGCGGAATTAGAACTATCGGTCTAGCCAAGACTACACACCTCTATCTATGTTTTCTAGCACCTTCCAACGATACTAATTAAGCAACAAAGATGCCAGGATAGCTAGAGCTCACCTAACCAATTCTAGGAGCAAGGTCACACAAACCTATGCCACTAGTACTTTAAGCAACAAGGGAGCTCCTACACATGCTAGTAAGCAAAAGCACAAAGCCAACTAAGCTCACTAGCAATGCTCAATAACAAGGCAACCAATGCCAAATTAGACAGCGCAAATACTTAGCTACACAAACTAAGCAAAGTGACTAACAAGGTTACACAAACCTAATTAGCCATGCAATGGAGCTACTTCTATGCTACACAAGCAAGATGGTAACTAGTAAGCTACACAAGCTAACTAATTACAAGAGCAACTATACAAGCACAATGTATATGAAAGTAATTACAAGCTTGTGTAACGAGGATGCAAACCAACGGGAAGAACAAGGTTGACATGATGATTTTTCTCCTGAGGTTCACGTGCTTGCCAACACGCTACGTCCCTATTGTGTTGACCGCTCACTTGGTGGTTTGGTGGCTAATTGGCACCACCCGCCAAGCCCGCACGTCGGGCACCACAAGAACCTACCCCGAAAGTGAGGGTAGCTCAATGACACGCTCAACTAGAGTTGCTCTTCACGGCTCCCGCGGGGCGAGCACAATGCCCCTCACAAAGCTCTTCTCCTTAGCACCGCACAAGCTTCTTGCGGGCTTTAACGGAGACCACCACCAAGCCATCTAGGAGGTGGCAACCTCCAAGAGTAACAAGCACCACCGACTTGCAACTTGATCACCTAGTGGCACTCGATGCAACCTCACGATGCAATCAAACTAGAATCGCTCTCTCACACAATCGAATGATCACTATCAAGTATATGTGAGATGGAGGGCTCCCAAGCACTACTACACAAGCCACCAAGGGTCTAGTGTGCTCAGCTGTCGGCCCAAGGCCGACCATGGCTTCTATTTATAACTCCATAAACAAATAGAGCAGTTACCCTTTCACTGGGCAAAAGTCAAGACGACCGAACACTGGACCTTAGTGTCTGGTCGTGTGATGCACGCCATGTGTCCCCTGCTTCAAATACAGTTCGCCCAATCTCAATGGTCATATGTTGACCGAACGCAGTAGCTTGAACTGACCAGACTCAGCAACCCCAGCGTTCGGTCGTTTCTAGTAAGGTACCAGACATGACCGGACGCGTCCGGTCGGTCGTGATCGGACGCAGCACCAGCATTCGGTCACCTCCAGCAACACTGCTTTGCTTGCGTCACCACATGTCACCTTGACTAGACGCACACAGCCAGTGTCCGATCACTTCCAGCGCCAGCGTCCGGTTGATGACCGCCACCTCCACGCTGTCTACCACCACTGACCGGACGTAGGACCCTAGCGTTTGGTCACCTCGTGAACAGCATCCGGTGCACTCCGTGAGACCCTGTCCTTTCTCTATAGGGCACCGGTGGCACCATCGGACTGTCCACACTCTATGGGCGGACACTCCACCGGTGGAGTTCCTAACCCTTCTCGCCTCTGTTTCATCGCCAAGTTGATCCACATCAACTCCAATTTCTTGTCCTTTGCAAATGTGCCAACACCGCCAAGTGTACACCACCATGTGTATGTGTGTTAGCATTTTCACAATCATTTTCCAAAGGATTAGCCACTCAACTTGCCACGCCACTCAATCCTAGCAACGATGCAAAGTTAAATCACTCGAGTGGCACTAGATGACCGACATGCAAACAAGTTTGCCCCTCTTGATAGTATGGCCATCTATCCTAAACCCGGTCACAAACTTCTCTACACACCTATGACCGGTAAAATGAAATACCCTAGGTTATACCTTTGCCTTGCGCATTCCATTCCATCTCCTCCAATGTCGATGCAACACATGCACCAACACGATCAACAATGATATGATCCACTTCATATCATCATATGATCATATTGGTTCATCAATCTTGACTTCACTTGCTTTTCACCGTTGCCTTCGTCCATCGGCGTCAAGTCTTGCTCAAGCTTCACCGCCACGCAGTCCATTGCTCCAAAGCCTCTGACTTGGCCTTCACGCTTGCAACCGGTCCATCAAGCCAAGTCATGTCTTGATCTTCTCTACCTTGATCACATGACTTAATGTCATGTCTCATTTGTAATGAGCTCCTACATCATCACATGTGTGAGCTTTGCAACATCTCAAGCCATTTTCACCTTCATGGCATATGTTGCTCACATACATGTACATGTGGACTAATCACCTGTGTATCTCACATAAACACAATTAGTCCACCTAGGTTGTTACTCAATTACCAAAACCACATAAGGACCTTTCAGTTTCCTCATGAGCCATCAGAGTATTGAAGCTAGCACGAAACAGATTCAAGCAATCACATAGATGACTTAACCTCACTGCATCAAAGATATTAAGAAACTAATAGGGTGCATGGTCACCCTTAATTGTTTCATCTCATGACTTAGGGAGAAAGGTTTACCCTTCTTCAAGTTGTTGAAAAAATCGAGCAAGTTCGATTGGATAGCTAAAGCTGACGAAGTCTTCCAAAAGCTCAAAGAGTACCTGTCCACCTCTCCAATACTTACCCCACCCAAGAAGCACGAACCACTTTTACTCTACATTGCAGCTACTACTACGGTAGTCAGTGCAGCTATAGTCATGGAATGGGCTAAAGAAGGGCAAGTATATAAGGTACAATGACCTCTCTATTATATTAGCGAGGTGCTATCAAAATCCAAGGCCAAGTACCCACATGTGCAAAAGCTCCTCTATGCCCTCCTGATTACTTCACACAAACTACGCCACTACTTTGATGAACACAAGGTAACAGTGGTATCCGACTTCCCACTTGGTGACATCCTACGCAATTAGGATGCAATAGGACGCATATTCAAGTGGTCAGTCGAACTCAGAGCTCAGAACATTTTGTTTGTCTCCCGCAAGGCTATCAAATCTCAAGTCTTACTGATTTCATAGCCGAGTGGACCAAAGCCTAACAGCCTACTCTGATAGTTATCTTCGACCATTGGAAGATGTATTTCGATGGTTCCCTCAAGCTAGGAGGCGTAGGTGCTGGCGTTCTCTTTATATCTCTAGATGGAAAGCAGCTTAAATATGTTCCACAAATACTTTGGCCTGCTACCAACAATGAAGCCGACTATGAGGCCCTCCTCTGCGGCCTCCGAGTAGTAGTCTCACTTGGCATCAAGCGTTTGCTTGCCTATGGTGACTCCTCGGTGGACACCAACCAGGCCACAACGATTGGGACTGTACCAAGGAAACTATGGACGCTTACTGCATAGAAGTCCGCAAACTTGAGAAACACTTCCAAGGTCTAGAAATCCTTCATGTTATGAGAGATCTATAACACCCCTGGTGTAACGAGCTTGCTTAGCACCGATATTTAGGTCCGAGAGGAATTAGCCAAACAAGTTTTCGGGTTTTAAAAATTTATAACACACGTGAGATGATAAACCAATTCTATTGCGACTCACTTTTGTGGTTGAGAAAAATCAAATAAATATCTAAGTTAATTTACTCAGTGCATAAATGTGCTAATGAAAATCCTAACAAGAAAAATAGGAAAAGTAGTTTTAATTGTTTGGCATGAAAAACACTTTCTGTAAGCAAAAATAAAACATAACTTGTATTTAGTACTTAATAAAAATTGAAGTACAAGTTTAGTAGATGGAAATGCAACTTTAACTTTTAGAAAATAAATATTGTTAACTAGTGTTTGGGAGCTCAAAAATTGAATTTGAAATTTAAATAGAACTTTTCGTTGAATTAGCAAGAAGTTGAAATTGTAGTTAAAGTGTTATTTTTAGGCGAATTATATTGAGCGAAATAATTAAAGAGTGCTTAAATGTTTTGCTCCTATGGGTTAGTATAAGTTATGGACTATTGTGTGAAATACTTGTTGGTTGAAGTTAATAAGGTTTAGACAATTTAAAAATTATGGCAAAAGTGTTAATGGATGTTTAGTTCGAGCTGAACTTTTGACTTTTAAGATTGATTGGAAGTAGACAATGCCGTTTGGCATTCAAATCCTAACTAAATTGTTTAAACACTAGCTTTATGTTTTAGTATTGTTGATTGCCTCTAAGTGAGCTCTTGAGCATGGTATAGGTCGTAGTGGTGTTGGGTGTTACGTTGCCGTCTTAAAAATTGCTCAAACGTCGTTAAAATGTGTGAAATCATGTTGTGGGCGCTCGGTTCGTGAACCGGTGTTCAACGCGACTGATCCTATCTTGGCGTCTCTCCATCTTTCTCTTGGGCCATCCTCTCGTCATAAGCATTGTTTCGCTAGTTTCGCTAGTTAGCTGTTAGCACCAGCTATCATGTTAGTGGAATTGGTTGAGTCATAATCGAGACGCTAAGTAGTTTTGGCTCGCTTTAAAAATTGTGCTTGGCACCGTTTCGACCGCTGGCCCCGTGGGCGCGGTCACCACGCGTGTGTGCGCTGCTGGCGCCGAACTCAGGCCATGGCCAGGCTGTTGCCGCTGGCTGGCTCGTGTGCCCGGTCGGTGCCGCGCGGTGCCCGTGGCCTCACGTTGGCCGTCCTGGCTAGCTATGGCTTGGGCCCGCTATCACTGTGTGCGCGTGCCACCCTCTGGTCGCCAAGCCACAATGTGCGGGGATGAGACAAGGCTATAGCTACCATCGCCTTGCCATCATGGCGCTCGCTTCACCCCTCATTTCACCTACCATGTCATGGCTCTGGGCAGGTGCCAAAGGTCGCTGCGTTTGGGCCAATGCCCTAAGTCGCTAAGGCGGCGGTGATGTCCCTCTGCCACACTTGTCCTCGATAGCCGACGCCGATGTGACCTGCTCGGGTCTAACCGCTCTAATTCAAGCACTTCGCACCAAGCCTCTAGGTCTCGTCGTCTATGCGCACGTGCTCGTACTGCTGCCAATGATTAGGGTCACCTCATCTTAATCCACTCAGGCTCACTCGTGTGACCTCCCCACGGCCACACCGTGTGCAGAGCCACTGTTCCTTCCTCTTCCTAACTACCAGCTCGGGCTTCGCAGCGCAATTCCTCGCATCAGTGTGTGGCATAGGTTGTCGGTTAGACGCCCTATTTTCCTCAAGCCCATCTGATCACTACCAACTAGCAATTTGGTGTTTTGCTCGCCGCCAGCCGTAGGCGCCATCGAATTGGTGGGTTGGGAGGTAAGGCATGTAGGAGTGGTAGCAGTTCGATTGCTCATAACCCTGAGCTTGCCTTGACCCCCTCCATTCAGTGCTCGTGCTACTTTGGCCAAAGCGCTCATCGATAGAGTGTGGATGCGTTAGTGCCGCGCTTGGAGCGTAGTCGCGCGGTGTGGGCGCACGTGACCAGACCACCACAGTGCTCCCCTGCTTCAATTGTCAATGGGTCATGCACCATGGTGAGCCACTTATGCTTATCCACCACTTCCACTCTGCCGAGCATACGTAGGTTCATCAGAGCAGTCATGTCATTGCCGTGGATAGCCGCTCACCGCTATAGCCCGCGACAGTGTGCCTCTGAATCCCTAACCACCACCCATCCTTGCGCGGTTAGCTATAGATAGTGATTAGCCCCTTACTTCCGTCGTAGCACACCTAGGTTGCCCAGCGTAACTGCCTTATGTCGTCGGCCACAGCGTCGATGTGCACAGGGATTCGAGGGATCTCCCCATGGTAAAGGTGAAAACATCCGAGGGTTTGGTTGCAAGATTACTAACGATAGGAATAGTGCGCATAGTACTCATGTTATTATCTAAAAGCACGGGGGCTTTTCTACAAAGCCGCCATCGTGCACGGGCGTCCCCAGCCTTAGGCCATGCTGGGCTGCCACGATGTGAGCGCAGCCATGCCACGCTGGGCTGCCAGGCCTGAGGGGGTTGTTGCCGGCCCTTTTCTTTTTCTAATGCATTTTTAATTTGGTTTCTAAGGTAAACTTGTAAATTCAGTATAAAATTGTGTAGTTAACCAAAAATTGTGAAACTAATTTTGTTAGGTTCCTAAAATCATAATCTATCTGCTAGTATATTTTGTTCACATAGTTTTATAATATTTTCAGGAAGTTATCTAGTTAATTTGAGATGCTTAATATTGTAAGGTATAAACTTGTAGGAATTATTGTGATAAATTGGTGATAGCTGTTGGCTCTGAAACTTTCATAGTAAATTCCTAACATTATGAGGTGCTTACTGTAATTTTTGTAGCTCCATAATAATTAGTTTGCTAGGGTAGCTAAATGAGCCTAGTTCAAAAATATATGTTTAATCTATAAAATGCCGAAACACCTTGGGATTTTAGAACTAAAACATTTTTCAGAGGTGAAGCCTTACTTGACTGACGTGGATACGTAGACTAGTATAGTTAGTCATTAAAGTTAGCTCGTTAGCTTGCGGAGCAGTAATCAGTATTTCTAAGAGTTGCGGTTGTCCGTTGATTATTTACGTCTCTGCATTGCTATCCATGTATATCATAATAGAACAACGATGAATCGTGGAGTGGATCAGGAGTAGCAGAAAATATGGTGCCTTGATGATCATGTCACTATGATGCAATGCTAACTTTTGGTTATATCTTACCCAGGCAAACCCCGATGCATAACCTCTAATATTCTACACTTTAGTTTATGCTTGTGCATTAAGTTTTGAGGAGTTGAATGAAACCCACTTGCATATATATATATCCTTATCCTATGAGTCATACTAGTATGCCAGGATCATGTAGATTGCAATGCTATAGGATCCAGAAGAAGTCGAGTGATTACCTGTCACTCGCGAGAGATAGGAAAGATATTATTGATGTTATTATATTACTGTCACATGGAATATATATGAATGATAATTGTAGACTAGGCGGAATGGTGCTTTGGATCTGGACTTAGTTAGGCATTCGAGCGAGGCTTGGATTGCACTTGTTCCTCCTATTTTGATTGAGGACTGTTCATTGCTATGGATGGTAGTCAGGTCACAGACTTATTATCCTGAGCACATACTTGCTTATGGGAGTGGGATGGCTCATTACACTCTTGTCGTGGGTTCTGGCTCTTTCTAGACTGACTGATTGGAGGCGGAAAAAGGTGGAGGTCTAAGGACCATACTGAGACCGAGTCTCAAGTGTGGGGGCTTGGAGTCCAAATTTGGATGGGGACATAGAACCCATGATAGGAGTAGAGCGGGTTGGTCTTGTTTTTGCCTAGGGTACAAGCAAGGCATGTGTTTCGGAGTACCTAGCTGGGATACATTGATTCATGAATCACCGTTTCTGTGAGACGGTATGACTTGGCTATGGTCTAGTACCATAGTACGAACTAGAACTTGAAAGGTGATAAAATGGTTCTGATTGCTTACCACCTTCTTGAAAGTAGCATAGGTGCTTACATAGAATGGTTAGTTAATGAACTAACGATGACTGTCAATAAAATTGAATATAAGGACACATGTTTTGTAATGCTTCCTACAGATGCAATAACCCACAAGCCAAATAGCCTTGCATATCCTTGGAGTCTTTTATTTTCCTCATGTCGGGTAAGTCTTGTTGAGTACAATCGAGTACTCAAGGTTTTATTTCCCCCTGTTGCAGGTGATCGAAGGATACATAGAGCTGACTCTTATGTGTGGAAACCTCCTAGTGGGCTCAAAGAGGATTCCTTTCATGCTACAACCGTATAGTGTATTTATAACCCTCACTAAAGGTTTTTATAAGGAAAGATGGAAAATCTGCTAGCATCTCTCGTATATAAATGTCCACTAGGTTAATACTCCACCATGTTATTAAATTAATCTTTGTATCCTCTGTAACTCTGATAGCATTGTTATATTCCATTGTTATAATAAATTGAGGTAATATTCTGTACTAAAATAAAGTGATGTAAGAAATGACTTAAGAATGTTGTAAGCATTATTCTCTCATTTGTGATCCTGATGGAAAACGTGGATTGTTTTGAGTTCTCCCTTAGGGTGTGCTCGATGGAACTGTCCGAGGTAGCTAACTTTTAGAGTGCTTAGTGTCTAGTGGAAGACGAGCGCCTCCAAAAGCATGTTATTTCAGGCAGTTCGGCCATAAGATCTCAATGTTACGGCTGATGTTTTGGTCAAATTGGGATTAGATAGAGCCCAGGTACCCTCTAATGTGTTTGTTCAGGAACTCCAAGTCCCTTTGATCAAACAAGAAGCCTCCACATCCACTGGTACTCTGACTCCTAATGTCCAAGTACTAGTGGTCAACCCAGCATGGATGCAAGTATTTATTGATTACATCCAAGACCATAAGTTGCTCGATGACAAGGTAGAAGCAGAGCAGATCATGCATAGAAGCAAGAATTACGTCTTACTTGGGGACAAACTCTACCGATGAGGTGCATTATCTATTGTTCTCCTTAAATGCATTACACCTGAAGAAGAGCAGAAGATCTTAGAGGAAAACCATTTTGGGTATTGTGGTAATCACGTAGCCTCAAGGACTTTAGTCGGCAAGGCTTTTAGATCCGGGTACTATTGTCCTATAGCACTAAAAGACACAGAAGAGTTAGTACGACATTGCAAGGGCTGTCAGTTTTTTGCCAAGAAAGCCCACATCCTAGCTCACAACCTTATATGCATCCCTCCATCATGGCCTTTTTCTTGCTGAGGGCTTGACATGGTTGGACCTCTAAAATGAGCACTGAGTGGTTTCGAGTACATCTATGTGGTATTGACAAGTTTACTAAGTGGATAGAGTACAAGCCACTCATAAAGTTCAACGCTACAAAGATTGTTGACTTCATGCAAGACATTATGTACCAGTTCGATATGCCCAATTGGATCATTGTAGATCTTGGATCACCTTTTATAGCTATTGAGTTCAAAAGTTAGGCTCAAGATTGCGGCATCAGCATCAACTATGCTTTTGTAGCTCATCCTCAAGCGAACGGCCAAATAGAGCGGGCTAACGAGCTACTTCTAGTCGGACTAAAACCCAGGCTATTCGACGAGCTTAAAGACTACGACAGCAAGTGGATATACGAGTTATCCAAGGTAGTTTGGGGATTGTGCACTCAGCAAAGTAGAGTGATAGGGTACCCTCCCTTTTTTGGTTTATGGCTCAGAAGCCATCTTGCCAACGGATTTGATATGGAACTCTCCCAGGATTGAACAGTACAATAAAGGCGAAGTAGACAAAACCCAGTGACTAGAAATTGATAGTGCCAAAGAAATTAAGCTTAACACACTTTTCTAGTCTGCCAGGTACCTGCAAGGCCTATGATGTCACTATGATAAGAATGTGCAACCCACACCTTTCAAGTCGAAGACTTAGTCCTCAAGCATATCCAGAATACCTCAGGATGACACAAGCTACTTAGCCCCTAGGAAGGCCCCTTCATCGTCTCCAAAGTTACTCGGCCAGGCTCCTTTGAGTTAATCACAGAGGATGGCAATCCCATGTCTAACTCCTCGAACATCAATTAGCTATGGAGATTTTATGCTTAAGTAGTTGTCATGTTTAAGAAAATTCAGTGTTCTAGCTTCTGTACTTCAGATTCTTTGTTATTAATACAGAGTCAATGTTCTTTGCTAGATGAATCTATCTTTTTCTTTTGTCACAACCTTTATTACATCATATACGAGACATACAACTGACTAATTGTGCGCCTACACATCTCTCAATATGATAAATATACTCGACACATAGTTTGTATTCTATATACCGAGTATTGGGCTATATTATATGAGATACGCCTCCTACCCAAATGGCCTACATCTCCTTGGCCAAGAGCCAATTACCGACATTTAGTCTAAACTATTGCATGTCATCCTAGGTAGGGTGATTCCTAGAAGCAAGTAACCTGATTAGTTGGCTATGGGATAGGATCATAACAGTAAACAATCATTATAAGGGTTCCTTGAACAAGTGACTTCAAGCACTTAACATCGATGGAAGGGTCCAACATGATTCTAATCATTGCAACTACATTGATCAGTCTTACGCGCCCTTCTAAAGGACTCCACAAGACAAATTTATAGCCTAAGCAAACTATAGTCTTACTTAAAAGATTACCAAGTCTAACCTAGTTGAAAAACTTGTCTTTGGCGTATAAGTACCCTAACAAGATGTATTACTCATAGGCTAAGTTTTTCATTCAACTAGCAGCCTACACAAGCAAAAGAACATTGTTTCTTACAACATGCCTACCGGGCACACATGCTGTCAGGTTCATAAACCTAGGGTCCCTTGGGGACCGGCTTCTACGCCAAGGCTTGGCCTAAGAGTCTAAAAACAATAGGGCAAGGGGGCGATCCAGCAATCGACCAGAAGGCTAGGCCTAAGAAGAGCAATGCCCGCTCGTCCGCTACTTTGGCCCACCTATCTGATCGGAGCGCTTGATTCAGGCTCTAGCCATCTCCGGACAGCCTCTCCAATCGGAAGGCTTGCCCCAAGCCCTACTTTCAACTCTGACCCCATGTCCCTTCGACCGAGGCTCGTAAGAACCCTGCTCACTGCTCTTCTCCGAATGGCGCACTCAGAGCCAACTTGAGCCATCCGACCGGGGATGCCCATTCGGTAGGAACCAGAAGGCGTGCGGAGAAAGGCAAGGCAAGGCTCACAAGTCAAAACCACTATACCAGGGACCATACCCTGCATAAAACAGTACTCTACAGCCACCCTAACACAAACAGTATTGTAGGCACCGCCATCACCCTCTATAGTATTATAGGGGCCGCTAAAACTCCCTTACTATAAGGCCCCCCGCGTGTCTCTAGACATTGATAGCGGTATGGGCACTAGGATTTACCATACCAGGTGAACATAGCGAGACTCCTCACATAACTCTAGGCATTAAATAGTATTTATAGGTACCGATGTCCGCCATCCCAAAAAAAGGCAGCACGACCTCCCATGTGCATCTGACATTCTATAGTGACAACAATAGTGTTGTAGGCGCCTACCACTATCTTGTACCCGCTAGTGTGGGCAACAAGGCTCGGTAGGCATGGACAACAAGGCTCGATAGCATACGTACTCTCACCCCCTCACTTGTAAAGCCATCCCCTTCATCTATAAAAGGGGGGTGCGCTTCCTCCAACAAAGACCAACCAACGAGATGAGACCGAATTGATTCAAGCTCAGTTCCTTTAGATTCATTAGTCCAATAGCTCACAACCATAGAACCGCTAGGTTCGGACCTCAAACACCCACTTGAACACTTAGCTCATTGCGGAGTCCTAGTCACTCTTGGCCCTTCCAACCGGAGCCAACCGGGCCTCTCTCACACCCCATCTTTCTCCTTCTTGTTTGTAACCCCATAGCTAACTTTGAGCACCTAGGCTCAAGAATAAAGTCCCCAACTGACCCCGACTGGACGTCGGGCATGTTGCCTGAACAAGTATAAATCCTATGTCATTGAGTGCTAGGCCACCTCCGATCACAACGTACAGCAAAACTACAAATATTCACTAGTTGGTCACTTTCTGTACCGATAGTTGGCGCCATCCATGGGGAAGACGCTGTACGTTCAACACTTTTTTGGTCATCGGATGGCCCATACTTCCGCCACCCCCACTATGGCGGGCTCGGGTGATACGATTTGCTTTGGCTCATTGGAGTTTCCCGCACTCTCGTCCGCCAGGATGTGGGTTCCACCCGTCTTCAAGCCATCCCAGGCCTTCCCCCTTAGAAGCCTAGACTTTGTTGCCAACCGACTCAGTGTACTCCACCTCCATGAGGAGACTCGTGACCCAACACCCATCGAAGAGACGTCCTCCATCAACTCCAGGACGCGCGGCTTCAACGACGCGGCATCTGCGCTTCATTCTGAGCAAACTCTCTGCTCAAACCCTACTGTGAGTAATATACATGCCGTTATTCACTTACTATGTTCTATCCTCCGCCAAATACCCAGTGGAACCCCGTTGTCCCCAACGCAACTGCCGCATGACCGGTTCCCCTATGGCCTCGTGTCTTCCATGGACGCATACGCCTAGGGGCTCCAAAAAATTATGGCATCGCCCCCTCTCACGTCTGAATTCATGGGGATGGCGAGCTATGCTCCCACCTATTTCCTTGACATCATGGATGATGATGTCGGGAGTGACGGCTTCAGCATCGGTGATGTGGCGCCTAGCCACCATCCGTCCCAGGAGTATGCTGTGGCGGACACTTCGGAATAGCCGCCAGGGATAACAGAGTATTTTTGGACCCACGCCCCTCTGGGCCCTCATGCGGAGACCCCCGAGCTCACACTTGAGCACAGGGATGAACTACGACAATGGCAGCTGCATCAGCCACCAACTGTGCTGGCACGCCCGGTGCACCACACTGCGCCCCATGCGCATAGACCGGCGAATGGCACTTAGGGTCGCACCCGTCAGGTCTAGCGCAACATCTCGGTTAGGGGGACTGATCCCTCGCAGTTTGCTTGGGCCAGTCAGAACATTGCCACCACGGCAATGCTCCTGCGCGACCTGTCTGAGCCAAACGACCCTCGCGAATAGGTGATCCACCAGAACCTCCGGGCACTGCTGGAGATCGCCACCGTTCAACAAGCGGAGTGCTCTGTATCACGACGCTAACTCATGACCTCGCTCCTCGTCTAGGGAATAGGGATGCAGTAGATGGGGCACTACACCCTATCCCCACAATAGCCATAGAGTGTGGCCCAGGAAGCCACAATGTCACCTCGACTTGACGACCGCTCAGTGCCGACCACCTGTCCATGCGTGGCTCGAGCCAAACCGAGATACATGTAGCATCAACTGGAGTCCCAACCCTGATAGCCTGGGACCACGGACCTTTGTCCAACACCTCCAGCAAGCACCATTCCCACCACACTTCAACAGGGGCCATGGCAAAGGTAAGGCCAAGTGCCAGGATCAAGATGAGGGCCCCTCCACGTAGAGGGGAAAAAGAACAGAAAGGATCGCCGCAACCGGCCAACTTCACGTCGGTCGCCACGGCCGATCACACGGGCATGCAGCCCCAGCAAGACCCTTTGGGCCACTTTCACGAGCTCATGGAGAGCCCATGCACCAACCACGATTATCCTATCAAACATCTCTACAAGGACTGCCAGCTCCTCAAGCGCCTACTGAGGTAGACTGGCATGCCAAGGAAAGAAAAAGGCGAGGAGGCAGCAACCAAAGAAGGGGGCGCATCAGGCAAGGATCCAGACAACTGAAGGATGAAGTGATCTAACCGGATGCCTACTGACTGAAGGACAACAATGACGACACTCTCTCCGAGCACCTTGGAATAGCTATGTCATTTCTTCTTTTCCTAAGTTTTAGTCTTACCTTTGTTTACTTAGCGAACGCTCCTATAAAAGCACCCCGACCCAAACACTTTTTGGCTCAAGGCGCTCGAGGGCTCCACTAGGGAGCTCTACTACCCCTCTATTTTGTTTTCACTTTAAGTACTCTTTTACTTTCATATGGAGAAACTCCTTCCTACCCGAACAAAAGGGCAGTTCGCTCCTTTGATTTACCTTACGTAGCTTTGCTTTAAAACATTCCAACTGATCGCACCCCGCCTTTTCCTACGGTTATGATCGGCCGAGCCTCGCAGGCCATGCCCCAGGCTCACAAAGTTGTAGCCTATGGAACAAATAGGCAGGTATGAGAGAGAAAGAAATAAAAAAACAAAATTATGCTAAGGGAAAACTAAGGAACGAAAGAGAATAAGCTTCCCCAAACGGAGCAACTCCATCACAAAAACCAAAATCGATTGCAGTCATTAAAACACACATGAACGTTTTACACTGGGGCTCCCCCACGAACTTAAACCTTTTATGTTTACTAACTACTTATATTCTGCAAGCTATTAAACTGGCCTAGCAGCATCTGCTGATGGCGCGATCGATGAAGACGTAGGCTGCTCACTCCCCGGCAGCACGAAATTCAGCTCGATCAGGGCTGAGGCAACGTTCTCCCCTGAACCAGGCTCCATGCTATCCGCAGGCTCGGAAGCTTCCTCCCCACACATGCTTCAGGCCATGTCTTCACGGCGAACGTCCATCACCCACTCGGTGGAAACTTGCTCCAACACCGATCGCGTGTGCGGCAGCAAGCTCTCCCCGATTGACTAGATGTCCTCCATGCTCAGGCCTTCAGCATACCCGCTGTAGATAGTGGCAAAGTCTAGATTCGGGTGGTGCGTCGCCACCGAGGTTAGCACCCCCGACGCCCCATAAAACAACCCGCTCGTGATAAGGTCCTTGACCGTGTCCGGGACCTCCGCCAGCTAGACAGCAGGTGCGCTAGTGCTTAGCACCGACCCAAAGACTTCCAAGACGATGAGCTAGGCAACATTGCAGATCTGGTCAAGGTCCCCCTCAAGAGCACATCGCTCTTCATGGGACTTGGCCAGCTCCTCTGCATTCCGGCTAAGGGTCGCTTGGTCATCTCTAGGTCCTGCTCCAGCGTCTTTGCCATTCCATCTAGCTCTGAAGGAGGGGCGACAAGCTTAGGAATAGGCTGAAGAAAGAAACCAACACAACAAAAAAAAGAAAGGGGACGTACCAGCGTGAGAGTTCTCAAGGGCAGAGAATTCCTCTACCTGTCGAGTCGCCTATGCACATAGCCGGGTGTTCGCCTCCTCTACCCCCATCACCTTGCCTCGGAGCACGAGCACCTCCTGGTCCACCTCTGACTGGGGGGTCCACCTCCAGGGCCATCCGCACCGACTCTAGGGCGGCCCGTTCTGATGCCAAAGCACTCTGCTCTGACTCAAGGGCCGCCAAGGCCTCTTGAAGCACCGCCTCGGTGTTCGCCAGGGATGTCCGCAACCCCGCCTCAGTCTCTGCCTAACGAGCTTTCGTCACTTTGAGCCCTTGCTCGGCGGTAGTCGCCCGCTCCACTGCACACTACCCCTCCGCCCGCACCGCGGCCACCTCGACCGCCCGGTCCTAGGACTCGTGGCAAGCGGACTCTACCCGATGCTCGAGCTTAGCCATCCGGGCGTGTTCCGCCTAGAGGAAGTAAGACTTGTGGAATGACATCTTCCTTATATCCTACGAAAAACAAGCATGCTAAAGACAACCAATGAAAGATTCAAAGGGCAAGGACAAGCACCAGAAACTCACCTCCGCAGTGAGCTGCAGGTCACCCTCAACCATCTACCAAGCGAACTGAGCCTGCTTCTAGGCGCTTTCAAGCTTCACGGACAGCTTGGTGAGCTCGGACACCGTAGCATGTCCTTGCCCCCCAAAAATGTCCCAGAGCTGACGCTCCTAGGAATCCTAGAGGATGAACCGCGCCTTCGATGGGTCCTTAGGGTAGGGCCACTCTAGGTCACCCTTCGGTGAACCGTCGGAGGGCCCAGCATCCAATTGGACCACCGCTAGCTCCCGCGGTGACATCGCTAGCTCCAACGGCGACACCGGTGGCTCCACCGCGATGTTTGCCTTGTCACCAGACGGGATGTCCACCACCTCATCCACATGGAACGCCGCTAGGCATCCCAACTCCGTCCTGGCCGCCCTTCCATCCGATGCCTTCGGCTCCGACAGAAAGGATAAGAAGTGCGGTCCTCCACCCAGCGAGATAGGGAGCTCGACCTCCCTCATCTCTTCCACCACGACCAGTGGAGGAGGGGCCGCAAGAGTTACCTCCAACATAACCCCCGCCATCGGCACCGATATCGCCGCCAACACCGATGCCGCCGCTGCCGCCTTATCAACAGCTGCCATGGGGGGCACCACCCCTAGGAGGGAACGCTGCAGGGTAGGCCTCCAAGTCTCCTGCATGGGGGACGGAGCAACACTCAACCCCGACATCCCCCAGCCACTAATTGAAAGTGCGGGTAAGTCACCCTCTGAAAAAGCTCAACTAGCGGAATATCGGAAAACAATAGAAAGAAAAACATACCAGAAGGTGAGTGGCACGACTCTGAAAGCAAGGCCTGATGTCGATGGACCTATAGCACGAGGACCGCTCCTAGGCTACAACCCATTCCCCTTCACTTCAGATGGGGGCAGAGTCATCCTGACTGGTTCCTGCCTGGCCTGCGGGTCACTATGACCCCTGGCTCAAGACTCCCTGACCAGAGCAGTAGGCGGAGCGTCCTCCAACTGCAAGTCACGCGTCGCCCGAGCACCAGTCTGCTCCTCAGACCACCCAAACTACTTGACTGCACCCATAGCAGGCAGGGCCTGCTCCGGCTGTGAGCCAGGCATTGGCATTGGTCCCATCGGCGCACAAATACCAGTCCGCTCCTCAGATCGCCCGGCTCGCTCAGCCGCGTCCGCCACAGGCAACGACGGAACTGGCAATGCCATCGAGGAGCATGGTGACCGCGTCCACTTCGCCACCCATTCGCCAACAACGTCCGCACTTGCTGCATGCTTCCTCGATGCAGGAACCTCCGCATGCCGCATGGCCTCCTACTCCTCACTAGCGGACCCCGCCATAGGGTCACGACGTTCTTCCAAGGTCACAGTGACCCCCTGACTCTCCTCCTCATCGGAGAAGACCATGTCATCCAAGTCCATAGGATCATCTGATGCGAGTTCTGACTTGACGTCACTCCTACGTTCCCCAGCCCTCATGCGTCGGGTGACCTCCTTCTTCTTCTCTTCCTTCCGCCAAACCTCCTTGGTTCTCTTCTTCTTCTGGGCGTCTATAGCCTCCTTCTGGGTGGCCTGCTGGGCCCTACCCTCTGGTCCCTTAGGAAGGTGTGGCCAGGACTTGTACCTTTCAAGCCCCTATGGAACGGATGGCCCGGGATCAAGAAACAGCAAAAGCAGAGGAAGAAACACGAACAAAATAAGGAATCATACCAGGTTAGACACGACTGAGGCATTGAACGGTATGGGTTTCCCCACAACCATATCCTTGGACCTCAACTGTAGCACCCAACCAAGGTGACTTCGAACCTCGTCATCTGGCAGGTCCTCCAGCGACGCACGGTCCGGGTCCAACCTGCCGCCGTACATCCACATCAGCCGCATCCTCTCCACCAACAGCGCAACCTAGCGACGGAAGAGGGTGTGGAACACTCACACCCCATCAAGGCCAAGCCTTACGAGCTTATGCAGCTCCTCCTCAATGACCTCCACCTCGCGCCTCTCCGTGCGGGCGCAACCCCATGACCAACTTCTCTGCTTCACTGGCCTCCCACCGGTGAACACCAGAAACGGCGCCTCCACCGAATTTTGGATGTAAAACCACTCCCCATGCCATCCCTAGTTGGACTCACATGGGGCGTATGTGGGATACAAACCTCCCATGCTTAGCTTCCTCTGCAGGGCAAACCCCCCACCGATGCGGTCTCAGCCGAATTCCCCACCATCATAGCTCTCCCAGAGAAGAAAAGCCTGAAGAGATCTACGTGCGGCTCCATCCTGAGGAAAGCCTCGTAGACGGTGACAAAAGCAGCAATGTGTAGCATCCCCATCGGATTGAGGTGCTACAACTCCAGACCCCACTCATTGAGGAGCCTATGTAGGAACCAGTGTGCAGGGTATCCTAACCCATGCTCATGAAAGGTAAGGAAAGAAACCACCTCGTCGGGACGAGGTTGTGGGAACTCCTCTCTCCTAGGGACCCTCCAGCGCGCCACCTCCTGCGGCGATAGAAACCCCTTCATGATGAAAGCCTCCAGCACCGACATCCTCACAGTGGATGACCTCCAGTCCAACATTTCCATGAGTTCCTCTCTTCTCCCTCGCTCTCTCCCCTTCCTTCCCTAGAAACCTCCGTGGCCCTCAGGAATGCTCACGGCAAAAAGGAAGAGAGAAGGTGGCGGTAGATGAAGAACAGGCAAAAGAACAGAACAAAAACCCTCTCCCCTCTCCTACTTAAGGAAAAGGGAACATCAGTTAGGGAAGGATGCGCCGATCGAGGAAGCCAGAATGACGGAGCGAGAATTTCTCTCTTTTCCATTTTATGCAGATAAGACGTGCCCTGACCGATGAGATATGCTCTGCCTGATGGAATGGCTCCTGATCAGAAGGGACGTGACCTAGCCATGGCCCACCACTACCGCACGATCAACCACTACCACACGACGGGCATAGGAACCGAAGCGCCACTGCATGCGGGCAGCTCCCCGCTTCCCTAGGCTAGACCTAGAATAACCCAAATGATAGGTAAGGATAGACACTGAATGATAGGTAAGGTAGCAAAGGGGCGCCCCATGTAGGCCATGCCGACTCCATCACGAACGACGAGCACGGATCTCGATCGGATATTTCCAACTAAAGCTCTCCGAACCCCATCACTCAGGTCGTCAAGGTTCCGGTCGGACATTTTCGACCAAAGCTTTCCAAAACCCCATCACTCAGGCCATCAAGGTGAGCATGTGTTCATTAATACAAAAACTGTTCACACAAGGACTCACCCGCGATGGACAAGCGTAGGTCCCGGTCGGACATTTCTGACTAAAGCTCTCCAAACCCTGTCACTTTAGCCATCAAGGTGAGCAGTACCAAAACCCTCTATTTTCCTTATAAATCATTTCATATATCCATACACGCATCTCATTCCATATGCCCATGCCTCCTAGACGATTTGGGCCCTGAACCGCCCAGGGGCTCAGGAACTAAGCATCGCACGTGCAGCGAAATGCACCAGAATGCTCCATGTTGCATCACGAAGCAGCGGTTGCCTCATTCGACATGAGCAAACAACAAAGCCAGAGGAGAAAACCATAGATGAGCACCGTGCAGCCTTCGCCCGGTCCAGCAAACCGGGTCATCTCAACCTTCTCGTTTGATCCTAAACCTCTCGCCAAGCCCATAGAATCTCCATCAAGGGGAGGCCATTAGGCCACCTGGGTCGGTCTCTAGAATGACCTAGGCATCTATCGAGTTGTAGGTAAAGGAGTAGTGAAATGTCACAAGAGGGCTATGCCGACCCCATCATGAACAATGGACTCAGATTCCGCTCGATCACACCCATTAGCGAACTCACCGAGCTAGTCTTCAAGCCTGAGCGATCGGGACAAGCGACGAAACTTAGCCCCTTTGGTTGTGAGGAACCGAATGGGGTAACACACACAAACTCACATCGGCCCCCATGAAGGCCCGACAGGGCTCAAGGGCACGAGCCAAAACCCTGGGACCACGACTCCGAACTCACATCGACAGGATCTATGACATCCAGCTATGGCTTGGGACCGCGACTCTAAACTCACGTCGATAGGATATATGACATCTAGGTACGGCTTGGGACCACGACTTCGAACTCACGTTGACAGGATCTATGACATCCGTCTACGACTTGGGACCGCGACTCCAAACTCGTGTAACGGCTTCACTTTCGACTGTGCTCCAAAAATCTAAGGACCATGACTCCAAACTCACGTAATAACTTCACTTCCAACTGCGCTCCAAAAAATCCAGGGACCATGACTCTAAACTCACGTAACAGCTTCACTTCCGACTGTGCTCCAAAATCTAGGGACCGCGACTTTGAACTTACATGAAAACTAACTAACTACCTCGGCTGTCCAAGCTATGCCAAGGCCAAGGATCCACAACACCAGGATCCATGGGCTCAGTCTCGTTCGTCCCCTAAACTAACCATTTTAGAACCACGGCGCACTTCAATGCCGAGATCAATAAGTTGAAAAATGCCTCGGCTGCACAATGACGCCTTGGTTGACAAAAATCCATCTCAAACTAAAAACATGCACACATGCCCACTAAAACAACACCCCCTAGATGATTCTACCCGAACCACCTGGGGGCTTAGGGGCTCGGGGGCTACACCCATGGGTGTGCTCGCACGCACCCGTCGGCAAGACAAAAATCCCCCGGACGATTCTACCCGAATCGCCCGGGGGCTCGGGGGCTCCTATCAGGTTCATAAACCTAGGGTCCCTTGAGGATTGGCTTCTGCGCTAAGGCTCAGCCCAAGAGTCTAAAAACAATAGGGCAAGTGGGCGGTCCAGCAACCGACCAGAAGGCTAGGCCCAAGAAGAGCAACGCCCGCTCGTCAGCTACTTCGGTCCACCTATCCGACCGGGGCACTCGATTTAGGCTCCAGCCGTCTCCGGATGGCCTCTCCGATCGGAAGGCCTGCCCGAGCCCTACTTCCGACTCCAACCCCACGTCCCTCTGACCAGGGCTCATAAGAACCCTGCTCACCGCTCTTCTCCGACCGGCGCACTCAGAGCCGACTGGAGCCATCCGACCGGGGACGCCCGTTCAGTAGGAACTAGAAGGCGTGTGGAGAAAGGCAAGGCAAGGCTCACAAGTCAAAACCACTATACCAGGGACCATACCCTACATAGAAAAGTACTCTACAGCCACCCTAACACAAACAGTATTATAGGCGTCGACATCTCCCTCTACAGTATTGTAGAGGCCGCTAAAACTCCCATACGATAAGGCCCCCCACGTGTCTCTGGACATCGATAGCGGTATGGGCACCAGGATTTACCATATCGAGTGAACATAGCGAGACTCCTCACATGACTCTAGGCATCAAATAGTATTTGCAGGTACCGATGTCCGCCATCCCTAAAAAAGGCAGACATCCACCATCCCTAAAAAAGGCAGCATGACCTCCCATGTGCATCTGACATTCTACAGTGACAACAATAGTGTTGTAGGTGCCTACCACTATCTTATACCCTCCGGTGTGGCAACAAGGCTCGGTAGGTGTGGACAAGAAGGCTTGATAGCATACGTACTCTCACCCTCTCACTTGTAAAGTCATCCCCTTCATCTATAAAAGGGGGTGCGCTTCCTCCAACAAAGACTGACCAACAAGACGAGACCGAATCGATTCAAGCCCAGTTCCTTTAGATTCATTAGTCCAATAGCTCACAACCACAGAACCACCAGGTTCGGACCTCAAGCACTCGCTTGAACACTTAGCTCATTGCGGAGTCCCAGTCGCTCTCGGCCCTTCCGACCGAAGCCAACCAGGCCTCTCGCACACCCCATCTTTCTCCTTCTCGTTTGTAACCCCATAGCAAACTTTGAGCACATGGGCTCAGGAATAAAGTCATCAACCGACCCTAACTAGACGTAGGGCACGTTGCCTAAACCAGTATAAATCTTGTGTCATTGAGTACTAGGCCACCTCCGATCACAACGTACAGCAAAACTACAAATATTCACTAGTTGGTCACTTTCTGTACCGACACATGCTTAACAAGTTTTCTTCAAACTTACATAGCCTATTCATTAGGCTTCTCCATCCTAAGGTCTAATTCATCGGTTATGGTGGTGGCGAGTCCGTCGAGTTCCTCCTTAGCTCTCTCCACAGCAGCAAGATGGCCTTCATCATCATATTCTATGGTCACCTGATGGAGATCCACGGCCGGGTATAGCACCCGAAGCGTACCAAGTACATTCTGGATGCAAACCTTGGTGGCTCCACGCACATAATCCTCGAAGCGGTTGGGGATGTCTTTCACTATATCCACCCACCTCTTTTCACCATCTTCTAGACTATGGAAAAGGAGGGAAAATGGCTTCACGGCTTCCTAGAGCATGTTCCGCTTTGACTGTGCTCTCTCTAGCTGGGCCTTCAAATCAATCACTGACTTTAGAGCCTGCATCAGGTCATGATCAGCTCCCTACTTTATCAGCTTAGCTCAAGCAAGTTTTTCACTCGCTCGTTCAGTTACCTCTTCAGTTTGATTATGCTGGGTTCTTAGGGCTTCATTCAGCTCCTTCACCTCGCCTGCCAACTACTGGGTTTTGATCTGCTCTTCTACAAAAAGGACCATAAATGATCATCATCATGATCATCGACTACTACATGTCATGAACTACAAAGAAGTCATATAGTTCCTTTACCTTTTAGCTTTGTGTCAAAGAGCTCGGCCTTCTCTGTCATCTTCAACAAAGAGTCAAAGGTATCATTTTTCCTTGTTTTGGTGGCCACTTTTTGCCGCTTGGCTTCACCAATCTGAGAACGGAGGATACAGAGGGTCTCTTCATGGCGCTTCTGCACTGATTCCCACTCGTCCTCCCTCATGGCCTACTCCTCCATTAGCTTGGCGAGCTCTGCCTAGATCTTTTGGACCATGACAGAGGCTTTTAGCTCCATGCCCTGAGCATATGACTGTTTATAGAATAAGAATTTGGACATTATTTACAGTAGGAAATGACAAAATGCGTTTACTTACCCTCAACTGGCCGTTGAAGACGGAAGCCTGGTTCAATAGCCTGGACCATGACTTCATCAACCCAGCAAACTCCAGGCTATAATCCTAGAGCTAGGTACTAGGTCTAGTAACAAGAACGACGTCATCCTCCTCCGCTTGTTGGGCGCTCGTAGTTGACACCTCTAGGGCAGGAGCACTCAGTGCAACAATGCTTGGGTTAGCCCTTGCGCTCCACACTTCTTCTTGAGTAGTAGCCTCCGTGGGCTCTAGCCTCGGTGGCTGGTGTGCTTTATTACCCACAGGCACCACTACCTATGGCTGTGGCACCTCCACACTCTCTGTAGTACCCGACTGCGCATGTTTCTCCGTCTCACCTTTTGTAGACATTGGCCCCTGCACCTGAGGCATCTCAGTGGACCTGGGTGGAGACATAGGCCTACTTGTCTGGCCTTCTTCCACCGGGTCACCATCGGTATGTGGGCTCTCTTCAACTCAGGGCTCTTCATTCTACGCTCGGGTACTCAGTGTCCTTTTTACCTAGATATGAGTAGCAATCAAGTGATATCCTGGGAATGAAGTAACATACAGAGGAAACTTCAACACTTACTTGGCACCAGACTTCTTCTTCAATGTGGGCTTTCCTAGTGATATACCACTAAGCGATCCACCCAGCTCTAGGCTTGATACAGATGCTGGCAGCACCGAGTCCTCCTAATGACTTGCAGTGCTAGACCTTGTCCAAGCATGATCCCATCACCCTGAGTTGGCACCTGGGTGCTCAACATGTCTGGTGGTGGCACTCTACCAAAAGCAAATAAACTTTATCAAGTATACCTATGTCAAGAATTTAGCAACAAAATTTTACTTGGAAAAACTACTTACTGTCTAACAAAAAATGAGATGTCTTCCTCCTCCTCCAGCTGTTCCTCCACAGCCTAATGTGCAGTAGTTGTTCACAAGTTGGATTTAGCACTAGGTAAAATCAGACTACATGGAGATAGTTCAGACATGTTTTACTTAGTCTTAGTGTGCAGGCTCGATGGGGCCTTTTGGGCACTATCCCGCTCCCAGTGGCAACATCGGCCTCCAACGAGCGTTTCCCACCAGCAGCTCCCTGCCTAGCACTCAGGATTGCCTAGACTATGATGACATCTAGGTTCTCTTTAGACTCGCCCTTGGCTTCCTAGTCCACATGGACAGCGGAGGCGATGCTCCCTCCGTCTACTCCATCAGATGCCGCTCCACTTCCGACAACTCCTCTAGAATCGAGACATAGAGGACAGGCAGGCAAATCATTGAAATTCTACCCCCAACTCCTATAATCAACACACAGGAGTCAGTTTTCCATAGTATTAAGATATTTGCAAAACACAATGTCAATATACTTATAGCGGCTAGCGGATTCTGATGATCATGCTCATCATTACCCTGGGTAGGGTCCTCTAGGATGGTGTACTTGAACCCATAGTGGATCCTCTCTTGTAGAGGCTGTACTCGACATCTAATGAAGCTAGGCAACTACTCCAACTCCACTAAGCCCTTGGTCCTTCATGGCTTGGATTTGCTTGAGGAAAGGACGAATACCCTCAAGTTCCATTGCACTTAGTGTCTCCTTATCCCAACGGTTGTTGGGCACCGGCGCGGTGTTGCTATGCACTTCTAGGGGTCACATGTTCCCCGCATAAAACCACTCGGCCCTCTAGTTCTTCACAGAATCCGCCAAGGTATAGTGGACATACTTGTTCTTTCTCCCCACGTGAAATTGAATACCAGCGCCCCCAAAACACTTGGACTTATGGCGTCCGGGTGTGGATTCAGTTTGAAAAAGTAGCAAAACAGAGTGATAGATGGGGGGATGCCAAGGAAAGTTTCACAAAGATGAACAAAAATTGAAAGATGCAAAATGGAGTTAGGGTTCAGATGATTCAGAGTTATGCCATAATAATGCAAAAACCCATGCAAAAAGGGACAAGCTGGCAACCCTAACCCATGCTGGATGAACGGCACAAAAAGCACAATCCCCCCTCGGTTCAAGATTGGGAATACGATGCTCACCAGGTGCTTTCCATTCACCAAGCTTCTAATCTGGCAAATAGCCCTGCTCGTGGAGTTTCTAGAGGTGCTTTGGCTTCATGCTTGGCGACGGCCAGATCTAGGCGCCGGTGTCCATCTCCGGCACCTCCAACGCCCTCTTCTCAGTAGTCTTCTTGGCAGCGGCGCTCGGGTTCTTTCCCTTACCCATCAAGTAGAACTCTTTTACAGATCTAGGGTTTCAAGATGCAAGATTGGCAGCACTCACAGTGGCTCAGGGGCTTTATGTAGAATGCAAATGGAGCAGAGGTAGATGATGCACAAGAACGGTTCCCTTTTTATAGGGTTTTTTACCGCGATGTGGCCCGATAATCACGCCAACAAGCGTGGCATTTCGGTTTCCCTTCCATTTTAATGCGTCTGCATGGTTGAGACTACGGTTGCATGCCTTTTCATGATTTCCAACGCATCACAATGTGTTCAGACTTATCCTTTGGATTTTTTGTTTCCGAGTACTGGCCATGCTACGACTATTATCTACATGTCCACATCGTGAAGTACCCGGATGATTGATGCAGTATTCGGACAATCGCTTGATAGTACATAATAAAAAGCGTAGTACCCGGATGAAGATTTTTTATTCAACAACAGTTCAATGGATACAAAGTTGCACACTTTACAAGATTCAAGACCACTCAGAATAATGAGCGACTATTTATTTAGAGAGCTACAAGTATTGGATACAAGATTTTTTTAGTCAATAACAAAGATAACACCTACTCGGATAAAATAGAGTACTCATACTCTAAGTGATTCTCAGCAGGTACTTTTGTACCCGATGCACCTAGATCCAAGAGGAGGAGAGTAATGCATCTGGGTAGATAACTGAAACAGTGTGTCCTAGCCTGGAACCTTGGGTAGACTATTCGGCTATGAACATTAGTTGGCCGACTATCCTTGGGAGCATAGCTACTTCGAGAGGAAGCCTACAGGCTAGTATGCAGGATGAGCTATTCGCACATCTTGCCACCTAGCCAATGCCATCTGTACACATTTAGGTCCGGGTACGACCCTTCATGGACAGACGTCGATAGGCATCCTAGAAGAACTAACATGGGACTGCTGGACGTGCCACCCTACCAGCCGTCACAAGACTTCTTCTAGTTGTAGTTCCAGACTCCTCTACTGTGCACAACTGCGGGTTTAGCCTACCTCTAAACCCTCTCACGAGTTTCTTCTAGTCACTACAACTCTTGGTTATACCAACCGAGTACTCTCGGGGGCTGGTCTACTTCGTTCACCACCATATTTGCTAGCTTCAAAACTTCGAGCTACTTTGCTTCTACAATTGAGGTTCAAGTGCTCGCTAGGAGGATTTTTATAGGCGTCTCGGTGTTGTCTATGGACCAGGTTCATGTGGAATACATGAACAAGCTACTGACTCCTACATAGGATAACGTGCTACACTACAAGGGTGTAGTGTGTCCCACTACACCTTTCACTGTACAAATAATCTTTTCCCAGCACATGTAAATTCACAGTACACCTGGTAGCACCTTTGATGGCATATTCAGATGAATATTCTAAGCATCTTTGGACCAACTGTACTAAATCTTTGCATGTGACTTTGACATGTCTTACCTGCTTCTGTACAAGTAGACAGGCTGACACTCTGATCCTTGAGTATATTCTTTTTAACTCCTTATCTTGAATACAAGTACTCGGACACAGGCTCAGGGGCCTGCAGGGTACATATCATCTACGGATGTTTTTTCTTTTAAACCCTATAACACTTTGTTTTGCAAACAGTAAGAGGCTTGAGGGCTACACTCAGTGAGTGCACTTTCCTAAAAGTGCACGTCACCCGGAGGCTTTACAGAGCACATCATGGCTTCACTCATGAAAGCACTCGACTATGCTTGTTTCTACCCAGCAAAATCAGGAGGAACAAGAAGGCTTCTGAGTTCAGCCATGACACGCTCGGGGGCTTGACGGACCAGGGTCCTAGGAGTTCCCCACGGGGTACTACTTGGATAGGCCCTAAGATGGCCCACGATCTGTTGAAGGATGTGAGACAAGGTGGCATGGACTTCAAGCTATTCTAGATCGACTTAGTCGGCTCACTATGAAAACTAGATTCTGTAATAGGACTAGAACACTTCTTTTGTAACCGACTAGGACTAGATATGTGCCTTTATCCTCTCCCCTATATAAAGAGAGGTACGGTGCACCTCCTTGTAACCCTAACAATCATACAATCAATCTAACGCAAAAGGACACATGTCGAATGGACATAAAGGCTATTACTCGACAAGAGGGCTTGAACCAGTATAAATCATTCGTCTCTTTGCGTTTACCGTCAAGTTCTGCGTACGCCGAAGCCCTCCGAACACTATCCAGGGTACCCCCGTGACGGGTTGCTGGTCATCAAACACCGACACCGGAGCTTGATCATCATCACATGTCCACACCACCACCATGGACTTTATTTCATGTGGCCATCTCCATCCATGAGTGTCACCTAACTCCTTTACTTGGGTTGGACCATCCTATCTAGTCACACACTTAGATGTAAGGATTAGTCCAAATAGATTTCATCAATTAGCCAAAATCAAACTAGAACTTTCAACATGGCCATTCTTAGATTTACGTGGCACAACTAATCGGCCTCCAAGACGCCGATATGCCCATGTCGGCTGACCAATAGCCGATAAGTGTCCAATCGGCTTTTCAAGTGCCGATAGGCATTTATTCTTGCAAATTTTTCATAACACCATCGAGATTTGCAATTATTTATTAAAATAATATTATTTGATAAAAAATCAAAGTTTTAGAGGTAACAGTACTGATTTCAGTTTCTTGTTGGATAATAATTATCTGGCTGTTCAACGAGGGCACCGACAGTTCTGAATTTTTTTTTGACATTCCGACAGTTCTGAATTCATGTGTCTAGTTGTTGACAGCTAGCTTCATTTCTTTTATTGCTTTTGGAGGATTTGGTCCGGCTGTGTTTGAAACAATGTATAGGGCCAGGTAAAGACTCTTGCATCTTTGTGGCCCAAAGAAAATCACAATTCTGGTCTGGCCTGTCAGAGTGGCCTGGCCGATAGGCTTGGCTCAGCCTGCGCGTGTTATTGACGTGGGCAGCAAAAGGAAAAAAGTCTGCATTACCTCCCTCAATTTTCATAAAAATCTACTTTTTCTTCCTAAAATGCAAAATCAGGCAAAACACATCCCACAATTTTTAAAAAGCCCGGTTATAAGCGGTTTTGAAGGCGGTTTTTTATTTATTTATTTATTTATTTTGGCTGAATCTTTGAAAAATTATAGTAAATCACAGAAAAATCATAAAATAGAAAATCTAATTTTGTTGGACTCCACATGAGTAGACCTATACTGTGAACATATAATATGGTATACTTTAGTACAAAGTTTTTGTTATAGCTTTACATCTATGTTTTTTGGTAATTAAATGGAATAATTCATAGCTGTAGTTTCTATGGTTCAATTGTGATGAAAATTTTATGGTGGACTAATTATTATATGCTTAAACTGTAGTAAAAATTTTATACTAATTGGATCATGTATAACTTAGTTATAAATTTTATTTAGGTTTATGCTTGTTAAATATAAATAAATCTATAACTAAGCTATTCATGATCCAATGAGTACGAAAGTTTTACTACAGTTCAATCATACAATAATTAGCCCACCATAAAAATTTCATCATAATTGGACCATAGAAACTGCAGCTATAAATTATTCTAATTAATTACAGAAAAGCATAGATCTAAAGCCACAGCAAAAACTTTGTACTAAGTATACCATATTATATATTCACTGTATAGATCTACTCATATGGAGTCCAAAAAAAATTAGATTTTCTATTTTATGATTTTTCTATGATTTACTATGATTTTTCAAAGATTCAGCCAAAATAAATAAAAAAGAAAAAAAATCAAAACTGCCTTCAAAACCGCTTATAACCGGGCCAGGAAGGTAAAATGAACGGTTTTAAAAGTTAAGGGAGGTGTTTTGCCATGTTTTGAAACTCGGAGAGGAAAAGCGGACTTTCACGATAAATTGAGTAGGTAATGTGGACTTTTTCCCCATCAAAATATGTGCCTGAAATATTTTAGACAGCAGGTGGCTCAATTAGGCCCGGCCTTGTTTCCTGTCTGAAAAAACAAGTCCTGAAATGCCCTATGGGCCGCTACTGGCCATAGATTTTAGGTATTGGGTGACTGTATTTTTTTATGACGTAGTTTTTAGGAAATAATGGTGTCATGAAACTGTGGTTTTGTAAGTTAAAGAGACACAAAACCATGGCTTAGAAAAAGAGGTTATGAGTGGAGTTTTAAAACTCAAAAAGGACTACAATTTTCGATGTTTATACGTGTATGTTATTGTGTGACTTTATACAAATATTCATACGTGTATATTATTGTGACTTTATACAAATGTTCATACTTGTATATTATTGTGTGACTTTATACATGCATATTTCTAACTTCATTTTTTGGCTTTTCAGTGCATACTTGTCTGTTTCCATATGTCAGCATATCCCAATTCTGTTTTCGATCTTAGCTTTTTGAACCAGGTTTTGTTTCCACCAAAAAAAAGATATAGAAACGAAAATGAGAGTGGGGTTTTCCTGCTTGTTTCTGTTCATTTTCATCCCTTTCTTAGACCAGTTCTCAAATATGTTCCTGGCTCTTGAGTGGATAGTGATGTTGGGTGCCGTGATCCAAAATCCTTAGAGTGAGCCAAAACAACATGCAGTGGCAATAGGCGGGTCACTGAAGGTTGGTGCAGATTTTACGGTCTGCACTCCGGAATGTCATGTCTTTCACTCTTTCTGCAACGATGTTTAATTTAGAGCTTGTTACCCAGGATGACTTCAGCGAAGACACCACAACAAAGTAATCGTTGTAAGAATCATTTTTGTCGGCGGGAGGTGACTTGTTAGTCTCTATCAGTGAAGGGATGGGTGCTCCTCGACCGTCTCCAATAGGGGTAGTAATTTCGAGTGGAAGACCTAGCCGCCGAAAGCCAAGGATCATACATCTAGTTTGATGGATCAAGGGTTGGAGGTATTGTATTTCCTCCCTATGATGTACTCGATGATGCAACCGTTAGTGTTATTTTATAGCTTTATCATATGCATTTTGTTCTTCTAGAGTATTAGCAGATCTTGAGGCATGTCCAATGTTTTAGGCTAGAGCTGATCGACGGATTGGATATGAAGATTGCACTTTGATTTTGGTGTACAAGAGGTTCATTTATCTAGAGCATTAATTATCTACATTGGCAATGCCCACTGTGGAGAATTACTACGAAACGAATTGGAAGAACATTGCATTTGTTGGGATGCACTATGCCAAATTATCATATTTATTAGTACAATTCCTCTCCCCTTGCAAGACAAGATGTTCCCGGATGTATCCGTAACATAAAAAATGTTTTTTTATGAGAACGTGAAATGATTGTTAGGCCACTTCTTTTGTACATAAGCAATTTTCCACGAGGTTCAAGCAACGTGTCGGTAGTAACATGCCGAATTGCAGATCCCTTGTACTGACTCGTGGCCCTTGTTGACTATTGTGGCCTAGAACCTCGAAGCTGCAGGAGGAAGTTTTCATAGGCTTATTGTAGTTGACCTACCTGGAATCGTGCTTAGTTACTGTGTTTAGCGGAAACGTCGGTGCTTAACCTGCTGGCAGCGCTTTAATTACCTTCGACTTTTCTTTTCATGTAATGTAATCACAAGGCGACAAAACATGCAACTGCATTTGCACATGGTGCGTAAACAGAGTATGTCAAAGTATGAATGAATGCCTTGCTTTCAGTTTTTGATGTCGAATTCAACTTTGAATTTATCAGCCTAACTTATCAGCTATAATATAATGTTTTTCTTTCACAATAAATCAGCGAACAGTATTTTTCAATCTGGTTTTTCAGCGAAATGAACAGGGCAGTTTGCTAGACACATTTGAATTCAAACCTGCAACGATCTCCCCGCTTTACCCTTCTGTATTTTGTCCAACACTTCCTGTATTCCTAGCTGTTTGCAAGCTAAGACCCTGTTTAGATTCATTGTCTGCTAATAGTTAGTTGGCTAATAGCTCATAACTAATATTAGCTGGCTAACTATTAGCACCTATTAGCTGGAGAGTGTTTGGATGCATAGCTATTAGTTAGCTAACAATTATTAGCAGGTTTCTGTTATTTCTCCACCTATTAGCTATTATTATCTAATTTGGTCCAACTAGTGAGATAGTTGTTATTTAGAGGTTTAGTTAACAATTAACTAGTCTATTATATATATATTTTTTATCCAAAATAGATAATTATTAGCAGATAACTGCTATCTACAAGGGCAGTGTTCGGCTGGATTGAAAGATGGCTTGTTTGGCTTGTTTTTCTAGCCGGGACAGTGTTTTTCTCTCACAAAAAAATCAGTATGAACAGTAAAAAGCAGCATGAACAGTTGCAATTTCAGTCCAGCCGAACACTGCCAAGAATCCAAACAGAGCCTAAATAGCGAAGAGCAGAGGGTCCACCTCTGTGAGTTCGTCATCAGAAATTCAAACAAAAAGAACGTCTATACTGCATTTCAAAATAAAATGATAGGTTCCAGTGAGAGACTCGAGTATATAGTCATGTGATGAGATCCCTGACTGAGCACTGCACGAGCCAATCAGGATTTTTTTGTTTTTTCTGCGAGGAACCAATCAGGACATGTTTTCCCCTACCAATGCCGATTATACATGCTCAAGGAACAGGAATCTTTCTCTGTGTCAACTCAACCGAGCAGGGATCTCGAGGCAACTGTGGAACGCAAGATCACCCAAAACAAGAAAATGGAAGAAGATGAAATGGGAGGCTTTGTCTTACTACAAGCAATGCAAGGTGCAAGAACTGAACAAGTGGTGGAGCTCCACCATGCCCCCCATGCCGCCGCAATGCCCACAGCTCGCTCGCTGGCTAGCCTCTGCACTGGGTGATGGCGGAGCAGCCCCGGGTGTAAGGGTTGGCGGCGCCGCCGGGGTGGCAGTTGTAGTAGGACGCGCCGCGGTACGAGCACGGCGTCTGGTCCTTCTGCAGCGCGCCGTAGCCGATGCTGCCGCCGTCGCCCAGCTCCCTCCTGGCCGCCACCGCGCACTCCGCCCCCGTCGCCGTGCCCGTGCAGGCCGCCACGCCGCCGTAACCGTAGCCCACGTCCGCCGCCCAGTCGTCTTCGTCGTGGTACACCGGTGCCGACGCGGCGGCGGCGCTCCGCTGCGCGTTGCCTGCGACGGCGAGGAGCACGGCGGCCACAACAAGCACTGTGAGCGCCGCGCGGCGCCGTGGCGGCGGCGGCAGCATGGCGCGCGTCCGGCCGGCCGCTTTACGCTGCAGACCTGCGCGGTAGAATGCTCTCCTGCAGGGCTGCAGTCAGTAGTCTTCCTGCGCTTTGTCTGTGTTTGTTCTTGTTGTGTGTCCTGGGGTACCACGTTACCAGGTGCCAGAGCTACCAACTTTAAAGATTCCAGGACAGTTTAGTCAGTTAAAAAAAAAACCCGAGAGGATTGGATTTTAAATAAGGTGAGGCGTGTGGAAATTCGTAATCAATGTTAAACATTTTTAAGTTTTTATATACATTACACCTTCTAGATCCCCTGGTGAGCATGATAATGTGATGCTTAAAGGAGGTGCTTAGTGAAAAAGCTAGGTTTATCTGAACCAATACCGATAGCGTAGCATGATGCTTTAAAGGTGAACAAGGTCTGGTATGGATCATGTAGCTAATAGTTAGAGCATCTAAATAGTTTCCAAAAAGACAATTGGTAAATCTATGAGTTTTTTTAAGTAGGCTAAAAACATTTGGGAGGATATTTGTTGGCTTACTCTAAATAATTTTCAGTATCTCACTCCTAAAATATAGAAGAGAATTTTGCATCAGAAATCCCATACTATTTTGAAATCATCCTATTCACTTTTATACCTTCTTTCTCTTGTACATTTGCATTAAAAATCATGTCCTTTTATCTTATACTGTTCCCCCACGTCCTTCCACCTCGATTGGGTCGATTCTCCTAAGTACGAAAAGACTGAGTGTTGAGATAGAGAATTGTTGAAGAACATTTTTTTACAATTTTGCTAAAAAATTAAGATTGGGGATGGGTTTTGGAAACTCTTGGAGATGCTCTTGCTAATAGTTAGCTTTTTGATCCAAACAGGTCTAGCCAATAGTTTAGCTAATTGTTAGTTGAACTAAACTAGTTAATAACAGCTAATATTGCTAATATTTGTTGGACTAAACTAGTTAATAACAGCTAATATTTGTTAATAACAACTAGTATTTATTAATAATAGCTAATATTTGATGGACTAAACTAGTTAATAATAGCTAATATTTGTTGGACTAAACTAGCTAATAACAGCTAATAACTATTTTATTAGTTGGACTAAACTAGTTAATAACAACTAATATTTGTTATAAACTATTAGTTAGCTAACTATTACTAGCTAATATATCCAAATAGAATCTAAGATGGCTCCAATCAACTTGGACTTATAGGCCCCGTTCGTTTCGCTGAAAAAACAAACTGAAACACTGTTCCGACTGATTTGCTGTGAGAGAAAAACAATATTCTAGTTAAAAAACAAACTAAAAGTACGGATTATAAGACAAGCGAACAGGGCCATAATGTATGGCACGAAAAGAGCCCATTTTCCTTTTGACCCCCAGCCACCAGTTCGTTTTGATGTGGTGTGGTGCACCATGTTTCTTAATTCGATAATGGTAGGACGCGGGCAACCGTCCTGTCCGGACATCGCGTGTCTGGCCTGCGGCCCAATAGAACAATCATGCCGAAGAAAAAGAAGGCCCGCATCGAGTCGCTTCCTCTGACCCTCGCCATTCCCACACTGCACTCCCAGATCTCCGTTTCCTCCACGCCCCTCTCGCGTCGCCGCCACCCCCTTCCTCCTCTCTGACGCGCGAAGAAGCAGCGCCTCCCTCCCATTTGACGTGCAACGCATCCCATCGCCGTCAGACGCTCGCGGAGGTGGGGCGTGACCTTTTGCGTGTGGAGGAGTGGCAAGTCCCGTCCTCGTCCGAGGTGCACGAGGAGGCGACAACGACGATGGCGCAGCCCCAGCCACCAGGACACAGCTATGGCACAAGCCAACGCGACGACGCTAGTGGGGCAGCCTCGGCCAGTGCGGCAGTAGCGATGCTTCTCCAACAAGCTCGGCCCACTCCCCGTGGCGCTTCCGCCCGTCGTCCGCCGCTGCACCTGCCGCCAGCCCCTTCTTCCTAACCCCCGTTCGGCCTGAGCTCCCCATCGGTCCCTTCTTCCCACCCCCGCCTGGAAAGAGCTCGTCGAAAGAAAGGCGAAAAATGCATGTTGCAATCCTATATTTTAGGTATTTCAGATGTTTCATAGGTATGTTGCAAATATTTCATATATATGTTGCAAAACTAGATCGAAATGTTGCATATGTTGCAATCGTTGTACACGTATGTTGCAACCTTCTGTTCCCAATGTTTCATATGTTTTTTTCGATATACGTTGCAACTGTGTTTATATTTGGATGTTGCACATATTTCATACATCTGTTGCAAGTGTTTTATTTGAATGTTGAATATGTTTTTACAATGGTTTTGAGGTGTTTTCGTAAGTGTTTCAGATGCATATTTCAAATATTTCATCTGTCTTCATACCAATATTGCAAGTGTTGCATCTGGAGGTTTCAAAAATAGATTGGGTGTTGCATCTGCATCTCCCTGTCTTCAGACCTATGTTGCTTGTCGCCCATCACAGGGACAACAGCCCACCGCAAGCTGTTGGGCGCAGCCATGGGTCAACCCCCGTGGGCTTCCCCGTGCGGTTACGGGGTGTGCGCGGTGCGCGGATCCTGCGAACAGATGCGAGTGCGGGTGCTATGCGGGATGCAGGGTGTGATGCGGATGCAAGAGCTGCGTCGTGCTAGGTGGGATACGGGGATGCGAGGTGTGGGGCGTTAAGCGGACGGGGAGCTGCGTCCGGACACGACATCCCGTTCGGACGTCCGAGCGGTAGGCCTTCCGTTCTTTATTTACTGCATGGTGCCTTAGATCACACTTTCTCTACACAAGGAATAAGGTGCACGAGATGCATGCAATGTCGGTAGTAGGGTAACATGCATCGTAGATACGTATTGTGTATATGTGTAAGCTATTTTTTTATTTATTTCAGGATTTAACGGCGCTATGCTTTCAGTGGTAGGCGATGTCCTTATCGACAGCGAGACGCCTGTGGTGACTTCGTGAATTTCTAGATCTGCCTGCTCAGTTCTTTGAAGGTGCTCATAGGGGTAGGATTTGTGTACATGTGTTCATAGGGGTGAGTGTGTGTGCGTGTTGTGGGCGTCTTCGTTGTACCATGTAATTAAAAAAACGGACCCCTGCAGTTTTGGATCTGCCTCGTTGCGCTGTACAATGTACATTGACTTATTTTATTTGGTTGGAATCTCGAGCGAAGAAGCTGGCTTGTTTGGTTGACTCGGTCGTGCTTAGCTGCTGCGTTTAGCGGAACCCTCGGTACTTAACAACGTGGCATCCCTTTCAAATTTCAAATTCAAAACAACAACAGCGACGTGGCATCGCCACCAGCCCAACCCACGTCCACGACTATGATTTCAGCCCATTTGTGGAAGACATGGGTCGGGATGAAAAGGCTACTTTAACTGGACGTGGGTTGGTCTGGTTCTTAGTACAAAGGGAATGAAGAAACGGCTTGGTCCTGGCCCCCCTTCAGCCCAATACTCAACAAAGACCGCACCTACTAGGCCCAGTACGCTTCCGTGTGCGCCTGCAGAGCAGCTTGATCAATCGGCGCTTCAAGGCCCATACATAACCGATCGCATTCTGAGTTTCTGACTTTAAACCGTGAATTTTCATCTGTTTCGCCAAAATTTGATTTTTCTGGAGCCCAAGCTTATCCCTTTTTCTCCAAGTTTATTTACCCTGCAGTGCAATGCGATGCATGCTGCTGCTGCATCGGCAACTATTACAATCTGTCTCCGGTCTCCACTCTGTGATGTCTCATCTGAACTGGGAAAAGGCAACAAACTGATTGGATTCCGGCAAAATAAAACAGGACAAGATCAGGACCATTCACCTGTTCATCAATTTCTGAATGAACCACCACTCTTCTTACTTGTCCCCTACAAGTTACAACAATTTTCACTTCTTTTCCTTACGTACAGATGATTTCACAATTTCATTCGCAACCCCAAATTAGCATGAACAAACGTTGTTTGCACACGATGACACGAATATAATGAACCAGGAGTTCTTGATCCATACATGTCGCGTTTTTCTAATGCCAATTACAAAATCATGGAGCAAGAAGCAGCTTGCTCTATATCAACAGATCAAGAATTAATCTCTCAAAGCCCAGCTAATAACTAACCAGCTACAGAACACACAAAAGACACCAAAAAGACTGGAGAAAGAATCGATCAAAAGGAGAAGAAAAGAAAACAGGATTCGCCTTACAAGCTGCCGCGGCAGGAACTGAGACGACGGACGAGACCAATGCATATGCATGACGGCCGTGATCATCGCTCGCTGCCCTAGCCTCTGCAGCGGGTGATGGCGGAGCAGCCCCGGGAGTAAGGGTTAGCCGGCGCGCCCGGCCGGCAGTTGTAGTAGGACGCGCCGCGGTACGAGCACGGCACGCGCCCGCGGCTCATGGCGTCGTAGCTGATGTACCCGCCGTAACCCAGCTCCCTCCTGGCCATGCCGCCGCCGCAGACGCACTCCTCCACCGTGCCCGTGCACGCCGCGCCGCGATCGGCCCACCTGTCCGGATCCACCACCGTCGTCGTCGTCGTCTGGCCGGCCGTCCGCGGGGCGCCCGCGGCGACAAGGACGAGGGCCACGGTGGCGACGGCGACCGCGAGCACGGCGCGGCTCGGTGGCCGGTCGACGTGCGCCATCCGTTTGCTAGCTGCCCCGGCGCGGCGGTGCCGGTGCGCGCTCGATCTCCTCCCGCTCAAGATGGGTGATATTTTTTCTTTTGCTTCTCAGCAAGACCCGATACTAACGGCTAATGGAAGTGAAGTGCTTGCTCGCTCGCTGGATCATGATCTCGATCCGTGACGACATGGCAATATCAATATGTCGCGCCTGCCGCGCGGCATTAATATACGGGGAGGCGTCTTGTCCGCGCGCGCGCGCCGCTGCACATGAGGCCACAGCTGCGCCGGCTGTTTCTGGCACGTCGGGGGCCAGGGAGCACGTGCCAACGCTCCCGTTTCCTACCATATCTTGCTTGGATGTAAGCTCCAGCTAGCTCCAGACACAGGCTAGCCCTTGCTGGTTTTCTGTGTCTCATCTGCCCATCAGATCTGCAGGCTGGCTGCTGCGGCGGCTGTTTCAGTCTCAAGTTATTACTTTCTTTCTTTCTTTGTAAAGACAGCATCCACTTTCGTTCCTTACCACTACCGCAGAGAGCGTTAGGTTGATGATTCGTTTGTATGTTGTATGAGCATAGGTGTAGAAGATCGTTTCCCATTGCAATGTAGGTCTGGATTCAATGAGTATATATATACTAGATAGTTGTATGCCATGCAATTTTAATGTGCCTTTATTTTGAATTAGAGACCATGAGTTTGGCCATGAGATTGATGCGTGCTCCATTACCAATACACTGTAGGTTAGGATTACAATGTAGGTCCTTGATTTATGGATCAATTATCCGTAGTTATTCATTTTGAGATTAGCCTACATAAAGATCAGTTTTTTTTTTTTTTGTATGAAGTACATGGACACAATCTTGTAACCTTGCATCATGGAGGTAGTGTGGAGACCGGTAAGTATGGTTATGTTGAGTTTATAATGGAATGCAAAGGGTGTCTATGCATGGTCTTCAGGACTCGACCATCATTTAGGTAGTATGGACAAGCTTAACCTTGCATGTGCATTTAGTTGAGGAAACTGTAAGCTAGTTGTGCACATATACGTCACTCGTTACTGCAAGCCGCTTTCTAGTCTACAGCCTGTTCGTTTCGTCGTAAACGATCGTGGATTATTTACTGCTGACTGATTTAACTGATTTAATGTGAGAGAAAAATATTGTTCCAGCTTATAATCCACGATCTTATACGATCATATAAGCCTAGCCGAACATGCCGTAGGTCTTTCATGATAAACAAAAGGGCCGAATTGGAACAAAAAAAATATTGTGCCTTGTTTTATTCGTATCACTACTTCCACATGATCTCTGAAAACATGCATGCATGTGTTTGCTCTTATTACATCGCTCAACTGCGCATAAATACTCATCAGTTGGATACTTTCAAATTGGGCGTGCCGAGCGGCATCTCATCCCCAGATGACAACCTGCGCTCGCCGGATAGTGGTCTGACTCCTAGCGAATCGCCTCCTGGTGGACCACCTCCTGGCGGACCACCTCCCGGCGGGCACTCAAAGGTACACATGCATTGTTGGTTAAACGGGATCCGGCCCTTGCAATACCCGCCGACACCGAGGCCATGTTGAACGCATGAGTTTGCACAGTCCTTATTGCTCATGCATCGTCCGTGGTAAAAACCATTACGCCTGCTGCAGATAGCTGCCTCCGCACCTACGTACAATCATAACCCGCTCAGTGATTAGGACCATATGCATCACATAAACTCGATCTTGAACAGAGCTTCACAGTAATATATAGCTCCATAGTGCAGGAGGTATGTCACCAAGTGTCCAGATAGGAGCAGTTTTTTCCTTTAGTATTTCAACGAACTTCATAAGCATAAAGGTTGTTTTAGTTACTTACAATAGGCCACGAGGAGCAAGGCGAGGATGAAGACAACAGGCGCCGCTACAATCTTGTTAGATGCCATGGTTATTTGGTGTGAGGAAAAGAGCATATACATGCTCAATATTTATAGTGGTTTCTTAGGCCTCTGGTACATTCAGTGTTCTAGCTAGATGGCTATCTCTACCTCTATATCTATCTAAGTCTTACTATATATATATCTAATCTACTCCCTCCATCTTAGAACGTAGCTTCATTTATCATTTAAATTTTTCTCAAAATACAACTATGTTTGACTTTCTGGGGGATTTAAATGGTGAACAGAATAGCTATACTACCCTTCCACTTGATTTATGAGCACAATTAGTGGAAATAAATGCTAGCATACTAGCATGCATATTTATAATTAATTACCATTGACACAAGGCAGGCATAGCTGCCATACATAAACTACACGCACATGTAGGGACAAGTTTAATGCAGACCATATTACAGCCTGTTCGGCGGCCTGTATCTGGCTTATAAGCCTTGGCTTATCAGCCAGCCAATAGTATTTTCCTCTTACACCAAACCAGCCAGCAGTACTTTCAGCCATGGCTTATAAGCCAATCCAGCCGAAACAAACAGGCTGTTAGTCCTTTTACTATTGTCCTTATTAATTTGTCTGGAAATATTATTATGTGATTCTATGTCTATTTGTTTGCCTATCTATCTATCTATCAATCTATCTATCTATCTATCCGCATCAAACTACTATCTGTCTATCTATCTACATATCTATCTATCTATCTATCTATCTACATATCTATCTATCTATCCATCCATCCATCTATCCCTGTCTGTCTATATGTTATCTGTGTGTCTTCATCCATCCATCAATCCATCTATTTGTCTATCTATCTAGTGGATTTTGATTTGTCCTAGTCAAACTATCTTAAAGCTGACAAAAACATTATTTTATTTTTTGCATTCTCATATGAGCTTTTTTAGGTGCGAAACTTTTAGCCTAGCGTGGAATTCACGTTATTAACTTGATGTAATTTTTATGGGATTTATTGTGGAGAACTGCTTACAAAATTAAGCTATGGTAATTTTTATGAGCTTTTTTAGGTGTGAAATGTTTCATGTCCCAGTTTCCAAGAATCAAATGTGTCGGAAACAGTGTTGTTGACAAGTTTCATCCCCATGAGACTCTTCATCTCATAAAACTTCTAGCATCTCTCTCTTCATCTATACTATACCATGTCAACTCATGTAATGCCATTACACTCCCACGAAACCTCCCACTAAGACTAACCTAGTATGTATGTTGCATGGGGAACCTTGAACTATTACTAAATAAATCTAGCCTGTCTTTATTTTCTTTCTTGATGTGTACAGGCCCGATCTTCCGAGAGGTAGCTGGTAAGTTCGATTTGTGGAGATCTCGACGTTGGCGATCCGGCTTCAAATCAGACACGATTCGAACCCTGCAACCGTTACACCACTGCTCCGTTGGTTATCAACCAAGCACAACTTGTGATGTGTACAGGCCCGATCTTCCGAGAGGTAGCCGGTAAGTTCGATTTGTGGAGATCTCGACGTTGGCGATCTGGCTTCAAATCAGACACGATTCGAGCCCTGCAACCGTTACACCACTGCTCCGTTGGTTATCAACCAAGCACAACTTGATTGACCTCGCCAAGAAGGCTTTTCCTGCAAGCGAATCGAAGAGCACAAGCAAGAAGGTAAAACACGCAATCTGAAATTGCAAATATGAATGACGCGAATATCAATAGAGGGTTCAAGAACTCGGTTCCAAAGGACTAATCGACACAGTGGAGGAGATCAAGAACGGGGGCCCTGGATCACTGTAAAAGGATTTGTCACCACAGTTACAATGAATGATTCAGTTTCTCGATGGAAAACTAAACTCTAAACAAAACCTAATTGTGTAGCAACGGCGGTGGCTGTGTTTATAGTCTAAGACTCGACCTAGGGTTGGGGACGGCCAGGGGTTGGACGCCCACAACTTGGGCTTAAGGCCCGACACGATACATGGCCAAGTTGGCCCAAATAGGTGATGCAGCACCTTGCCGTGGTCACACAGAATGATCCACGGACCTTCTGGAGCTGGGACCAGATCCAAAACGACGGCATCGTCGTCCCCTTTCCAACGCATCCAAGAACGGCCCGTTTCGATGTCGTATGAGGAAGTTATGACCGAAACAGTGATGACGTGTCTGCTGAATCCGAGGACGACGTGGCAGCTGAGTTGGAAACGAATTGCAACTTGGGGAAGACCATGGCGTCGATGTGTCCAGCGTGGCAATATCCTCATCATTTCTCTCTAGCACTTTCTCAACTAGAACCCTCTCTTCTTATCTATTCTTGACAGCAGCATCGCAGTCTCCTCTTCTCCCCGTTGGCGCAAGGAGAGGGAAACCTTGCTAGTGCACCAGAGAGTTCCAGCCAGAGGGGAGGTAGGGTGGTTGCCCGACCTCGCCCTATGGGTCTGTCAGCCTCTGTAGCAGGGAACATAATTTACAATAACAAACGAGACCCAAATATTGGACCTAATATAATTTGTCTTGATGTGCACTCTAATCAGAATAAAGAAAGCATTCACATATCCTCTTTGCATGGTTAATGTATGAACAAATCTTCGCTTAGTTTACATCCAGACTATTTTGATTGGTCCAATTTACACCTGAATCCGAATCCGGGTAATATTATAGTTATTTGTAGACGTAGTCGTATATATCCATCCGTATCTGATCTGTTTATGCCCCTACAACATTGCTTTGGGTTAAAGAAACAGTGACGTTACTCAGTTTGCTTTCACTTCACTTTCATGGGGATTCTGAGGCGCACAACCATCAGTATCAGTTATTAACTAACCATAATTTGGAGTCCATATCTGGCGTCCGTCGGGCAAAAACCAAATAGCAAAGGTGTGCTCTAGTAATTTTGTACTTGCAGCCTCTCGAGTTGTGTGAACTCTGAATTTCCAACTCTGGAGCCCTGATGCCAAATGTGCGCATATAGTGGCTTGTCGTATCTGTTGCCACTAGGAGTATTATCTGTTTTGTTTCAGTCCTTTGCTTTGGTTTTCATCTCTAGGCCCACATGTTGGAACACCAATACACGAGTAGCATAGGCCAAAGTAAACATAAGCTAATACCGTTGGAGCATTTGTGGATGTTTTACAGGGATGCTAGACAAAGCCTTCGCATCGGGCCTATGATGGAGCGAAGACCCTAGCGATTCAAGCGGAGGTCACGCATGCTTCAGGGGAGAAACCTAGAAAGCCTCTGCCGGCAGCAAGAAGGAGGCCCGAGCACAATCCTAAAAAGACAGTCCAAAGGAGTCCACGGGTGGAGACTCAAAAGCGAGAGCGAAAGCACCGATGGTTCTGGCAGAGGCCTTGCTGTCTTCACTAGAGAAAGGGGCCTTCACAGCACCGCGGCCCAAGATTGGAGACAGGCTTTCAGTGGGCCCAAGGCTAAGGCCCAAGAAGCAAAGGCGGTGCAGGGGAAGAAGACCTAGGATGCCCCTGGAGATTTGAACTAGTGTTAGAATATTCTAGGAATGTACCTTAGCTAGTCAAAGGGCAAACTTATACCATGAAGAAGTAGCCAACAGTGCCCTATAAAAGGGGAAGCCGAATGCTATGTAAAGGAGGTTGGTGAGTTCATTAATGAAACCTTGACTGAGCCTAGGCCCACCCTCCATTTCACACACCTTGCGAAGGCCTTCTATCGGGGAACAATACTAGGATACCCGAAGAGGAGGAGCTAATGACCATCAACATTGATTCATCTGAGCAGTCAAGAGCGCGACTACAGCTCCGCCTGACCCCAAGGCCGTAGGCTCTACCTTGCTCGACCCTTGGGTTTGTGCTCTGCCTCGCCCGACCTTTGGGGGCGGGCTCCGCCTCGCCCAATCCCGAGGCCGCGGGCTCCGCCTCACCCGACCGTGGGGTTTGTGCTCCTGTCTCGCCCGATGTCTAGGGGGCGGGCTCCGCCTTGCCTGACCCTAAGGCCACGGGTGTGGTACAGAACCGTCCTGAAATAACGCACGGGTATGGTAGAACCGTTCAAAATAACACACTTACGGAGGCGCTTGTCTTCCACTGACACTAAGCGCCTCGAGAGCGAGCTACATCGGGCGGGTTCCATCGAGCACACCCCAAGGGAGAGCCCGAATGATCCACATTTTTCCCGTAGGATCCAATAATGAGAACGAGCTTACATTGCTTAGTCCATTTCATACATCCAGAGTTCTTAAAAATGGTATTATTACATCACCAAATTTAGAGTGCGGAATATTAAACAGCAGAATGAAAATAAACAACAAGTAAACATCTATCGATAATAAGCAAGGATCCATCTGTGCCCACCAGAAGAATCCTTCACACAACGGCTATGTCTCAAGCAGTACCTGCAACAGGGGTAAATAAACCCGGAAAAAGTCTACTTAACCCCCCCACCTATCATACTTGGTCCTACTTCACCCCCCAACTATGAAACCGTCTGTTTTACCCCCTGAACTATCTAAAATCGTCTGTTTTACCCCCTGGCCGTTTTTCAGCAGGCGGGTTGCTACAGTAATAATATGGTTGCTACAGTAACGGTGGGTTTGCTACAGTGCCTGCGTTTTGAATTTCTTTTAATTTATTTTCGATGAATTTTTGAAAAATCATAGAAAAATCATAAATGAAAAATCTAATTTTATTGGACTCCACATGAGTAGATCTACACAGTGAATATATACTACGATATGCTTTAGTACAATTTTTTTGTAGCTTTAGATTAATTGGAAAATCCAATTTTGTCTGTAATTAATTAGAATTTATCTATAGCTAAGTTATACATAGTCCAATGAGTACGAAATTTTTACTATAGTTCAAGCATATAATAATTAGCGTACCATAAAAATTTCACCATAATTGGACCATAGAAGCTGTAGCTATGAATTATTCCAATTAATTACAGACAAAATTAGATTTTCCAATTAATCTAAGGCTACAGTAAAAATTTTGTACTAAAGTATACCGTATTATATATTCACTATGTAGATCTACTCATGTAGAGTCCAATAAAATTAGATTTTTCATTTTATGATTTTTCTATGATTTACTATGATTTTTCAAAAATTCACTGAAATAAATAAAAAAAGGAAACTCAAAACCACGGGTACTGTTGCAAATCCAACTGTTACTGTAGCAAACCCGCTGTTACTAGTACCAAAATCGCCGCTAGGAAAACCGCTCAGGGGGTAAAACAGACGATTTTAGATAGTTCAGGGGGTAAAACAGACGGTTTCATAGTTGGGGGGTGAAGTAGACCAAGTATGATAGGTGAGGGGTTAAGTAGACTTTTTCTAAATAAACCCTGAGTACACAATGTACTCGCAAGACTTATCCGACTAGTGAGAATAATTTCCCGACTCCAAGGAATATGATAAGATTTATGGTTTGTTGGTTTCCTTTTTACAGAAAGAAATATTAATAGTGAATCCTTATTTCTGTTATTATTAGTAGTCATGATTCTTTCATTACCTAGCCATTCTATGTAAGCATCTATTCTACTTTCAAGCAAGAGTTGAGCAAACAGTTCTATTTCATCATCTTTCATCTTTCAGTTCTTACTACGATGCTAGATTTAGACAAGCCATATCCGGATTGCCCGGTGATTCGTGAATCAATATGCCCAGCTGGGTACTCCGAAAACACACGCCCCGCTTGTACCCCAGGCATAAGTAGGACCAACCCATCACTCTCCTGTCATGGGGTCCAGGTCCCCAGTCCAAACTTGGACTCTAAGCCCCCGCTCCTGAGTCTCGGACTCAGTGCAGGTGCTTAGACCTCCACCATCCCCGCCTCCCATCAGTCGGTCCGAAAAGAGCTAGAACCCACGATAAGAGAGCAACAAGCCTTCCCTACGCCCATACCCAAGTATGTGCTCGGAATAATAAATCTGTGACTTGCCTAGCGTCCATTGCAATGACCAGGTCCTTAACCGACACAGACAGGGAAAGAGTGTAACCAAGCTATGCCCCGTTGGCCGCAGGACACAACCTCTTACACCCACCAATACCCAAACCATATCCCTGCCCAGTCTCTATTTTTGTCCTTTCCACCATTTTATCATGAGTGATAATAATCATCTATTGTGAGTAACGATAGGTTACTCACGCTACCAAAATCCTGAGCATAGCAGCTACTCGACCTATACTAGTAGGACTCATAGGTAGACATATTTATGCATGTAGTTTCTATAAAATGCCTGTAACGTAAATGCACATCATATATATCCAGTGATCATTCAAAATAAGGGTTATGCACCAAGGCTTGCCTTGGGCAGGTGGGGTGTCAACAAAGTCAGCAACGAACGGCTCCGGGGCTCCCTCCTGTATGAGAATCTCCTCCTTGTACTCCTTAATGATCTCCTAGTATTCCTGTTCGTCTGTAGGCATGAACTCTACCAACTCGTTATCTATATGCATAAAATGATGATGCAACACTTAGTAATACGGCAACAGCAACTCTTAAAATAAAATACGGTTATCAAGCTACTAAGCTAGCTCTACCGACAAAGATGATAAGTTACCTATTATTACTAGGGATGAAAATGGATCGGATACGGACGGATATCACCGATATTACATTTGTTTTCATATTTCTGTCCGGATTTGGATTCGAATACGGATAGTGTCAACTATGTCGGATAGGATATGATTGGATATCGACATCATAAATATGCGATTTGAGTATTCGGATACGGATACGGTATCGGATGTTGGATATCCGGACTCGGATACGGACAGATCCCAACCCCTCTAAACGGATTCGGTTTCGAATACGGTCGGAAAATATCCGTACCGTTTTCATCCCTAATTATCACCACTAACAGGTATGAAACATTTCATACATTAACTTAGCAACTAAAGGCATTCTTATTCTCACTATCGATTTACTCTCTATATGGTAAAATAAGGAGCACTAGCTACTCTATTTATCAACCTACTCTAGGGCTACAAAATTTACAGTGAGTGCTTAATAATGTTATGAGTCTTCTGTAAAGTTTTTAGAGATAGCACTTCTACCATTTCATCATGAAAAATCTTTCTCTAAATAATACTAATAACGACAAGCATATTACAATAAGTAAAGTAACCCTAAGGATACCAAAGAACTTTATGAGCTAAATACACTAAAAGCTAGCGCATGAATTTAGGAGACTAACAAAATTTACTTCATGATTTTTGGACACCTACATAATTTTATACTAATTATCAAAGATCAGTTCACATCTTAATTTAGAAAAGTATGAACTAATTCATTAGAAAAGAAAAGGCAATACAGCCCGGCGTGGCCCATCGCAGCTCGGCCCACGCTCATGCAGCGCTGCGCAAACGCGAGCCACCAGCGCGGCCCACGCGCACGGCGCGCCGACGCGGCCCACGTGGAGCCCGTGCGCGAGCTGGCTCTTTTGCTAAAGAGCCCCCGTTCTCTTTCCTATTTACGAAGCTAACTCAACACTATTTAACTGAGTCATGGATTTGCATCTAGCACCCTGCCCTTACTCGAATTCCTATTTTTCAAGGTCCCTGGCCTGAACTAATAAAGGCCGTGGCATCTCCGCCCAACCACCATCGAGCACTGAACCTCCCCGGCATCAACCATCAGCACCATAACACTCTACGTGCAAAGCGCAACCGATCGAGGTATCAAACGCCAAAAATGGTGCAGCACGAAGACGTGCCCATGCGTCGTGGTAGGGTCTAGCCGCGGCAACACCGGCGCTGGTGAAAACACCTAGCCCAATGCCTCTATAGATACCCTTTATCCACCCATATGCTATGGAAAACAATACATAAACCCTATTTGAATCGCTACCATACCCAAACGCGCTGGCCACGGGAACGGCATCAAACCCAGTTCGCCGACAACAGCGAACGCGTCCCGGTGATCCTAGACCTCAACCAGTTCAACCGTCTACCCTAGGAGCAGAGGTACCTCACCAGAGACATGTAGGACAGTCTGGACGCGGTCGTGAGGCTCGACAAGGTTGCAAGGAATTGGACAGAGGTGATTAGATTACAACGAATTTCGATGGAGGGGGAAGGGTAGTTGGCGCTAGTGGGGATGCCTCTGGCTTAAAGACTAGCCGATGGCCACGACGGGCCAAGAGAGAGAGAGAGAGGCAAGTCTGGCTGGCTAGGAGGAGTAAATGCAGAGCCAGAGAAGCGGGGTCACCAGGCGATGGTGACTCCTCCCTACCAGACGCAGAGGCGGTGTCGTGTCGGGTGGAAACGACAAGGAGCAAGGGAGGGGTCGGTCGAAGCTCGGCTTGTCCTTGCCTAGGCGGAACACGGACAGCGGCAGCGTGACATGCGTGTGCGGCTTCGACGTCATAAAGGTGAAACGACGACACGGCGGTGAGGGGAGCAACCCCACATGCGGCAAGGCGACGGTGCGGGCAGGGCCATGTGCTGGCCACAGCACGCCACATGCGGCCATGCACGCAACAGCCCCGCGTAGGTGAGCACGAGGTGATAGAGCCGTGCAGCGCGACGGCCAAAGCGGGCAGCAGTAGCACGATGATGGAACAGCGGCGCAGGCGAACACGACGCTGGCGGTGAGAGCGCACATGGGTGACCCAGCGAGGTAGACAGTAGCGGTGGAGCAGAGCGGCCGGGCCCACCGGCCCCAGCGTCCCGAGTGCGCATGAGTGCATGCTTAGGCACGACAGCGGGTGGTAGTGGCGGCGCTAGCGGTAGGCCCGGCCAGTGTGGTGGCACACGTGCGGGTATGCGTGCACGTTAGGTGGGCGATGTGGTGACGCCGAGTGCCGAGCACAGTGACAGCGCCCACGCAAAGAACTCGGCCTAAAACATGCCATGCACGCTTTTTAAAGCGTCCTAAAAACCCAACTCGATGATCCAATTGCTAAACCACCTATTCTATACTCGAGAGGGCATGTTAGGCTACTAAAACAAACCCTAATACCCCATCACTCCTTAACCCAATTCTCCTACAAAAATTCCCAAACTTAGCCTTGTCAAACCGTTTTCCGACTTAGGAAATTTGACTAAGTCTCGATCGGATTCACGTTGAATTCAATTTCCAAGCTATTCGATTCGCTAGCTAGTGAATTCCTTTCGTGACCTCAAGTATTTCATTGTCACCTACGAAGCTTATACTATAAACTTTATTAAAGTGCCATATATGTATTCTATAGTATTTTTGTTCAATAAAAATTCATTTAAAACCCTAAGTGATATAACGCGACATTGAATGTATCTTTTGTTTTGCGTTTCCGATGATCGTTTCAAGTTATGTACATTGCTTTACACCCTATATTACACATAAATATGATGCTCATGCAGTGATTTAGCAAAAGACTGTACAGTGTAACACCGAGGGTGTTACAACGGGCTCCGCCTCGTCCGACCTAGAGGCCGCGGGCTCCGCCTCACCTGGCCCTTGGGTTTGTGCTCCGTCTCGCCCGACCCTGAGGCCACGGGCTCCGCCTTGCTCGATGGGGACCCATACCACTGTCAACCACTCTAGGTCCAAACGTATGGGCTTGGGTCAAAACTCTGACACCAAGGAAGAGACCGGCACGCCCCGATGTAAACCGTGGCCATGACGGGCCATACCTAAGGATTTACATCAAGAATAGCGTTGGGTGTACCGATGTTGTTCTGCCTAACCCCTGTATGAATGTTGATAGGTGCGTCAGCTCACCACGATGTCCACTGCGATGGAATGGAACATCATGACCGGTAGACGACGCCTACGCATGGCGCTAGTAATGGATAGGGCCACGATGCGGAGCTATCCCTGTTGACATCTATAGGGTCGGCGGGACCTGCATGAAGGATAAGAAGGACCCAGCGATCCTAAAGGATTCTTCTCTCTCTCTCTTGTTCTTCTCTTTTCCTCCACTGTAACACGTGCTTTCCCTTGGCATATAAAAGGGAAAGCAGGGCGTCCCATGAAGGGGGGCCAATCCTATTAAAGCCGATCAATCAAGATTGACACAAGAAGCATGACATGAGCACTCGGCTGAGCAGCAATTGAGCTCTCAGCACTTGTTCCCTCCTTTCACCAGAGACTTGGATCCTTTCCCTCTCTTGTATGTTTGTACCCCCTACTACAAACTTTCAGTGCTAGTAACACGAGCAGCAGCGACGAACTAGACGTAGGGACTTTCTGCCCGAACCAGTATAAACCTCATGTCCTCTAAGCACACCATCTGAGCTAGACGTTCAATAATACAAATTTACTCATCGGTGGTAACTCGAAACATCGACACCTTCCATTCCTCATCTGCTGGAAACCCCTAGTTTTCCAACATTGGCTCCCACCACGTGTTGGCCAAGCAAAACCCACAATGGCAAGGAAAAGAGTAGCCTCTGCAAGGGCACCTACGGACCCCACACCAAGGGGAAGACCTAGGCGCAGTGCTCGAAGCACCTACACCACTGCCCTAGAAGACTAGGCTATGGAAGAACCGACCGTCATAGACTAGCCTCCGGCTTCCAAGGAGCAGCAAGCCCAAACCCCACCCTAGAGCAAGAGCTTCAACAATTACAGGCTCAGTTGCAGAACATGCAACAAGAAAGAGATAGGGTTGTAGCAACCTTCACCACAAACCAATAGGTAGCCCAAACATCAGCTCAGACAGCGAAGATCAGGCAGCAGTTAGCCGTCCTACAGGTCGAAATACAAAGTATGCAGCCCTCGCAATCTAGCTTCAACACATCCAACAAGTTCCACTCAGCAAATCAAAGCCAACCCATCCCCCACCATGCACAATAGCTCAACCAACCTTCGGCATGCCTTACACCTTGCCACAAACCCACAGAACCATTGATTCAAAATCACCACTATCCGAAGGCATCCTAGAGTTCACCCTGGCCTCCCTCATACAAATCCATCACTTTGCCCAAATTCAATGGAAGATCAGACCCATGCCAATTCATCATGAGCTTTGAGGCAGTTATAGCCTCCGCTGGTGGAAATGAAGCGGTGCTAGCCAAATCTTTCATCATCATAGCCGAAGGCGACGCGTTAGCCAGGTATTCGATGCTGAAGCCAAGCTCCGTGTATTCATGGGAAGACCTTTGCAACAAGATCCTAGCAAATTTTAAAGGAATCACAAGTGAATCCTTAACTTCCATGGATTTGTTTCAATGCAAGCAAAATCAAGGAGAAGCCTTAAAAGACTACTTCCAAAAATTTGTGCAAATAAAAGCAAAAGCACCCAATGTTTCGAAAGACATGGCTATCGAAGCAGCAATCAAGGGTCTTCGTATAGGACCCTTCGCTGCTCATCTAGCTAGAGAAAAGCAAAGAACCATTGAAGACCTTTATAGCAAATTTGAGAAATATTGCCTATCGGACAATGACCTCCGTAGAAGACTAGAAGAGCAAAACCAGAGCAAACAGTTCTAGGGCAACAGCAGGAACGCCCAGAGAGGCAGCAGAAGCCAAGGCTAGTCGTAGCCACTGCAAGGGCAAAGCCTAGTAGGTCTTTAATATAGAGCAGCAAGGAAGCGGCCAACAAAGGCAGCAGCCGGCGAAGGCAAGCCCAAACAACGCGCCTCAGAAACAAGCCGAAGGCAAGGAAAATGGCCAAGGCAGGAACTGAAACAGAAACCAAAACCAAAGGCAGTGAAGATAGTACTGCTTCTTTCATGAAGAAAATAAGGGGCACATCACCAGGGATTGCCCGGATGCTAAGAAGACCTAAGAGAGGATAAAAAGTAGAGCAAATCCGCAACCTCTGTCACAACAACCCGTAAGAGAGGTAAGCCATACCTTTGCTGCATCTCCTCAGTAGCAATATTGCCCAATATACACAAGCCTAAACTCCACCCAAATTTACCCATCCACTTTAGCCGTCGCCTACTACCCAAATTTCCTACCCGCATGGTGACCAAGTACCCAGCAGCAGGGGCACCTCACATACATAAACTTGAGGCCTCCGCACATAACATTCATTGAGACCACTCAGCCATCTCAAGTACACAATAGGCAGCTAGAGGCATTGCCTCTGCCTCCACCAATACAACCAGCAACACCCAAAAATGAACCCAACCCTAAAAACCAACTCAACCCCCACACACCCCTACCCACCATCAGCTTGATATTGCCTATAGCCAGAGGCTCTTCAATGGAGTTCCAGACAAAGAAGCAGAAGAAGAATCACCTCAGGCTTGTCAACAACATAGCAGTCCAAGGCCCAGTGCGCTACATAGATTGGTCGAAGACACCAATCACCTTCTCAGAATAAGATCTGTAGCTGGAAAGTTACCCTCACACAGACACCATGGTAATTAAGGCTAACATTGTAGGATGGGAAATCAACAGGGTTCTCATAGATTCCAGAAGCTCTGTAGATATTATCTTTGTCAATGCCTTTGACTAGATGAAGCTAAGCAAGAGTCAGTTGCAGCCTTCGGATTCGCCATTAATAGGTTTTGGAGGAAAAAGGATCGACGCATTACGAAAAATATCCCTACCAGTCTCCTTCGGAGGTTAGGAAAACGTAAGAACATAATATATAACCTTCGATGTAGTAGATCTCTACTACCCCTATAATGCCATCTTCGGAAGAGGGTTTGCAAACAAGTTCAATGCAGCTATCCATATGGGCTATATGTGTATGAAAATGCCAGCCTTACATAGAACTATCACAATCTACGGCAGTCAGAATGAGGCAAGAAATATAGAAAGAGCAATCTACAAATCTCAGTGCAATATCAATTCTATTGAAACAGCCAAAAGCAACTTACTAGAGCCTCTAGACATGCTGAAGGGCAAAACAGATCTCAAAGACCAAGAAGAAACAAAGTCAGTCCCATTACAAGACGCTGTCCCAGATAGAAAGGTCACTATCGGAGGCAACCTATCGAAAGAAGAAGCAGAGCTCATAGAAACTTTAGCCAAGAACAAAGACATCTTTGCTTGGTCAGCCTCCGACCTAAAAGGAGTCAGCAGGGATATTATACAGCACTCCCTCGACATCAACCTCAAAATGAAACCAAGGAAATAGTGATAAAGGAAAATGTCAGAGGATAGAATTTTAGCAGCAAAGGCCGAAGTTCAGAGGCTATTGAACGCAAACATAATCAGAGAAGTCAAGTACTCAGAATGGTTGGCAAATGTAGTACTAGTACCAAAGAAAAATGAAAAAATGAGAATGTGCATAGACTTCACAGATCTGAACAAAGCATGCAAGAAAGACCTATTTCCACTACCAAGGATAGATGCCTCCATTGACAAGGCAGCAAAATGCAAATGTTTTCCCTCTTGGACTGCTTCTCAGGATACCACCAGATCTGGCTCAATAAAGAAGACGACAAGAAGACAAGTTTCACTACCCCTTCAGAACGTATTGTTACATTTGAATGCTTGGAGGACTAAAAAATGCAGGATCAACCTTTGCCAGAATGACGAAGGCGGTCCTCGGCCCACAACTGCAGAAAAAATATTATAGCGTATGTTGATGATATTGTGGTAATGAGCAAAAAATGGAGATCACATAACAGATCTAAAGGAAACCTTCACCAATCTAAGAGAAGTCGGGCTAAAACTCAACCCAAAAAAGTGTGTCTTTGGCGTAAGTAGAGGGGAAAATGCTCGAGTACATCATAGGACTCGAAGGCATAAGGGCCAACCCAGACAAAATGAAGGACATAATCTCAATGGTGGAACCATCAACCAAAAAGGAAATCCAAAAACTCACTGGAAGAATAGCAGCCCTAAACAGATTCATTTCAAAATCAGCAAAACGTAGCCTCCCATTCTTCAAAGCTTTGAGAGGCGGAGACAAGGTGGAATGGGGGCCAGATCAGTCGAAAGCCTTCCAACAGCTCAAAAATTACTTGGCTACTAGACTCTTGGTGATAGTGCCAGATCCAGAGGCTCCATTACTCTTATATGTTGCAGCCTCCGGTCATGTGGTCAGTGGGGTGCTGGTCCAAGAGAAGGAAGAAGAGTCGAAGGTCATTTAGCAGCCTGTCTATTATATTTCAGAAGCCCTGTCAGGAGCAAAATTGAACTACATAGAGATAGAAAAAAATAGCATATGAAGTGTTGATCTCCTCAAGAAAACTAAAGCACTACTTTCATGCACATGAAATCACAATACCCTCTTCGCAACCACTTGGGGACATACTCAGCAATAAAGAAGCCTCTAGAAGAATAGGAAAATGGGCAACTAAACTAGGCAACGTATCAGGTGCAAACCAACCAATCTGTGCAAACTTGGAAACTACCAATCAGGACCACTAGATGCTGCTCCAATGGATGGGGTGAGAGGTGGGATTTTTTTGCGCTTAAGCCCCCCACCCACCGGCCTTTTTGCGCTTAAGCCCCCTCACCCCATCCATTGGATCAGCATCTAGTGGTCCTAATTGGTAGTTTCCAAGTTTGCATAGGTTGGTTGGTTTGCACCTGATACGTTGCCACTGAACTATCCCAGTTCGAGCTCAATTATGTATTAAGGACAACAATCAAATCTCAAACGCTAGCAAATTTTATGGTAGATTAGACACCTTCGATAAACCAAACCCTACAGTCGCAGCCTCAAATTTGGACACTCTATACAGACGGGGCTTGGGGGCACCTAGGCGCTGGGGCCTCTACCGTTCTAATAGCGCCATCTGGCATTCGTACAAAGTATGCAGCAAGGTTAGAATTCAAGGCAACAAACAATACAATAGAATATGAAGGCCTCATACTAGGCCTCAATAAGGCTAAGACACTCGGAACAAAAATGCTACTGGCAAAAACAGACTCCCAAATCATAGCAGGACAAGTCAAAAAAGAATACATGGCACGGGAACCAGAATTGGTCAAATACTTGGCCACAGTAAGGGCTCTTGAGAGGAGGTTCCAAGGATTCATCCTACAATATATACCAAGAGTAGAAAACATAGAAGCAGACGAGCTGGCGAAGGCAGCAGCAAACAACCTACCCATACCAAATGGAGCCTTTTACCAAGTATTGCGAGCATCGGCAACACAGGTAACAACAAAGGCATTCAAAACAGTCTTAGTTACTGAGTCAGAAGACTGGAGGTAGCTGATCATAGACTGCCTGAACAATGTGTATCACATAGAAGATGAGGCGAGCACAGCAAGAATGATAGTAAGAGCAAGAAGCTACACGCTGATAGATAGAATATTATACAAGAAAGGGGTTGTCCAACCATTGCTCAAGTGCATACCTCAGAGCGAAGGCAAAAACCTTCTACAAGAAATCCACTCAAGGTTATGTGGCTCACACATCGGCCTGAGGGCACTGTCTACGAAGGCCATTAGGTAAGGATTCTATTGGCCTACGCACATCAAAGACGCAGAAGAGATTGTCAAGACATGCCAAGCATGCTAGAGAACCTCCCCACATCAGTCAAAACCTTTAGCTTCTATACAACTTATCCCACCCACTTGGTCTCTATAGAGATGGGGCATGGACCTGGTTAGGCCATTACCACCATCGCAAGAGGGGAACAAGTTTGCAGTGGTAGCGATAGAATATTTCACAAGATGGATTGAGACCAAGCCTCTTGCAACAATCACATCAGAGTCAGTGAAAAAGTTCTTCTGGCAAAACATAATTTGAAGGTTTGGAGTGCCAAGAACCTTAACAGTTGATAATGGAAAACAGTTTGACTTGGACAAATTCAAGGAATTTAGCAAAAACATAGGCACCAAGATAGCCTTCGCTTTGGTCTACCACCCAAAATCAAACGGAGTGGTGGAAAGAGCTAATAGAGTAATATTCTCATCAATATTGAAGACCCTATTCAACCTCCGCAAGGGCAAATGGGTAGAAGAACTACCGAAGGTTGTGTGGTCCCATAACACCACAGCCTCCAGAACGACAGGTTTTACACCATTCAAACTCTTATATGGTGAAGAAGCAATATTGCCCGAAGAAGTCAGGCATCAGAGCCTCCACGTCATAAAACAAACCCTGGCAGAAAATGAAGAGTACTCCAAAGAAAGAACCGAAGGCACAAGATTGGAAGCAGTGGAAAACATCGCAAAGTACCAAGATCAAACCAAAAAGTGGAGAGATAACCAGGTAGTCAGAAAGCTTGTACGAGACCGAGACCTAGTCTTAAGAAGGAAGCCTAATGCGGCCAATGCAGGTAAGCTCCAACCAAAATGGGAAGGTCCATACACAGCGAAGGCCGTCAAGAGACCAGGGTCATTCTTCTTAACATATGGCGAAGGCAAAACAACCACTCATACATGGAACATTGACAGTCTACATAGGTTCTATATCTAAAAATGTAGAAAGGTGGCCTCTACGGAACTATAAGCGAAGGTCACCGCACCTCTCCCAACTTTCATATTTTCTTTACATTTCACGCAAAAGGGTTTGCACTCTTTTCCTCACAAAGGGGGCTCCTAACGGAGGTGACAATTTTAACAAGGAAGGACCCATGTAAAAACCTCTGGAAATATAAAGAGGAATTCCCCCAAGAATACCATGAAAAGCGAAGGTCCAAAGTGGCTAGCAACAGAGCCACAACATTCGACAACAACATCACGACAAAGAGGGCCTTCCACTGCTTTAGCCAAAGGCTCTAAAAGTTTAGAATGACCTCCATGGCTAAATTAGCCTGTAACCTTGACAAAGCCCTATCCACATTCAGGCATCATGGATTCATCAAAATGGCCAAAAAGCCAAAAAACCGACAAAGACCTACCTTCGCCGTTGGCATCAGGCAAGAAAATGTGTGGCGAAGACCTATCCTTATCAGGCACCACATGACTGCAGGAATTAATAACCCAAGTACAACAAAAATAAAGAACAAAGATGCACTAGGTACAAAGAAATCCGCTGGTCTTATTACAACCTCAAAGCGTATCTAAGCAATAAACATCGGCCAACCACCAAGATTTATTAAATCGTAAAAGTAGTAGGCTATAAAATCTAGGACCTCACCCCAGCGCCAGCCCTAGCCAGTGCATTTTCACATCCCTACCCCTAGAAGAGCACTTGGGGGGGAAGCCAAACCAATCAAGAGCCTGTACACTACAAAGCAAAATAAGAGAAACATGAAAGCCGGAGTTTCCATAGAAACGAAAGAGCAAATGGTACTGTGCGAAGACGCGTAAACCAAGCAGCTCATGCAGCCCTGCAAAGGCCGCATTTAGGTTGTATGCATCTTCCATTAGGTGTCATATAGCCTCCATGGGGTGTCGTATGATCACAGCCCAGCAGCAAGAAGTTAGTGTCAGAGGTTGCGAGAGGGTATCACATGAAGGCTCATAACATCCCCACGCAACCAAAGACACAATCTAGCGCAACCCGGCATCAACCATGTTCAACGAGAGCACAGCTGCTCCAGCACAGCCGAAGGCAAAAGCAAAGCAACCTAGGTGCAGGCGGAGGCAAAGTCTAAGAAATGCTTCTTCGACCTCCGTTGCTTGCTCAAATTGCTCTGTGGCCACTTGAGAAGCACCAAGAATCAAGATTAGCGCCTCCAATGAATGCTCAAATTGCGCCTAAGCCTTCACAACATCAGCAAGATCCAATACAAGCACCTTAGTTTCTCTGCTACGACGTACAAACTCATACTCAATGTCGACCAGAGAAGAAAGAAGCGGAGGCAAGAGCAAAAAAAAATAAGTGACCTCCGCTATAGCCCTTCGGCTCGGGTAGCAATTGTAACCAGATTCTTCAATGAAACAAGTACCCAGCCAATTATTTCAAACTAACTTTATTCAAATGAAACAAACATATTACAACAAGAGCACATTAAAAAGCGCAAATTACACAAACGCAAAAAACGTTGAGGCTTCCCAAAACCAAAACATTACAAAGCCACGAAGGCCAACCAAACAATCTGGCGCTGGTTCAAAACTAAACCGGTGGTCAAGGCCCTCACCAAGCTAACAACCGAGTAAATTCTACACGTTCATCATCTATATCACGCACCACAAAATCAAACATATCACGAACCAAAGGGTGGAGGAAAGTGTCACGCCAATACTCCCACAACTCTCCGCTGACATAAATACCATCTTGCATCATAGTTAAAGGAACAATGTCTCGCACAGACCCCTAAGGGGTAACCTGCGCAGATCAAATTTACATTAAGCTTACAAGTATGCAAGACAACATATGAAGACCTCCATCCACTAAGCCTAAAGTGACATCTAAGAAACCTAGAAATTACACCTCCGGTGTTGTAGGTGCGGAGGCAGCTTTCCTGGGCTTTTGGGCGTCAGAAGCTACAGCGGGGGACTTCTGGCTCGGTGTCTCATCGGCCTTCGATGTTTGTCCCTCCTTAGTGGCATGTTGAGCCCTAGCCTTCAGCAAATCCTACACAAGCACAGGGAAAATCAGCAAAAACAAAAAGAGAGAACAACAAAAAAAATAGAAAAGTTACGAATGGATATACATTTAGATAAGATACTAACCGCGGCATGGCGAGCCTCCGCTAGGGAGTTGGCATCGGTATGGCCAAACTTGAGCTAGAAATACTTCATAAAATTTCTAACAGGCTTGGCAACTTCCCTCGAAGGTTCACCAAGTTTCAAAGGCCCCTCAAACTCCCTTCACCCTTTGAGCCCAGCAAATATGTGCAACCTAGCTTCCCAAGGGTCTTACAGAGATTCGTAGCACATGAAAGTGCACCAAAATCCATAGCACCTCCGACAAACTCTGGCAGTTTAGCAACATTTTCTTTGAACTAGGCAACTATGTCATAGGTAGAGGCTTCAGCTAGCAAAGGTGAAGTTGCACCGCCAAAACCAGCCAGAGCCGCTCGATATAGCTCAGCGGCCGTAATACCAGCAACCCACGCCTCTTCTAACCATTTCTGTAGCAGTTCAACCTGCGCACTCAGCGCCTAGCTCGAAGACCTCTCCGCATCAATCTCTTTTCGAAGGCCCTCATTCGCATTGATTGCTTTCTGTAGTCGGGCAAGAGCAATTCCCTCAGCAGCCTTCGAGCCGGCAACATCCTTCTCTAGGGCCCCCACCTGGATCTTCAAATCATTAATAGTTTGACGGGCAACGTGAAGGTTGGCCACTTCTACAGCAAGCCATTTCTTTTCATCTTCGACCCTGTCCAGCTCATTCTGAAGGGCTTCAATAGCCTCGTCCCGCTTGATAACCTCTTCAGACGCACGCTCCTCAAGGATCTCTGACATATGATGTCCCTAAAAGCAATGAACGATTAGCAAAATAGAGAAAATCAAGGCTGACAAGGCGAAAAATACAAAAGCCAACACAATAACCACATAGTTATGCTCAAGATTATAACATAGCAGCTTGTTGAAATCCACCTTCTTAAAATGACGGTGGGCACGATCTAGCAAAAAGACAAAATATAAGAGAAAAGTAAGGCAAAACCAATAGAAAAAATATATGAAACGCAACCTCCTATCTTGTTGTAAAGAGCATGCAAGGTTTCCGCCCACCCACTTAGTGTATTGGTAGAACCTTCGCCTGCAGCAAAAGCGAACATTAAGAACTAAAACAATGGCAAGGTCAAACAAAAATACAAGTGCTAAGCCAATCAAACCTCCATCGACAGGGGGCGCATGCTCCGAAGGACCAGCTCCAACCTGTAGTGGGGCCTTCGGAGGAGCACGCAACCCCACTCGAGCAAGATCTAGGCCAATAGGAGCAGGTTTCTCCCCTGGAATCGGTGTCTCCATCGCCTTGGTCAAATGAGCTAAGAAACAAAAAGAAAACATATCAGAAGACCTGCAAAAAAAAGTAAGACACAGGAGGCACTTAAGATAGAATTACCTAGGTGCAAAGGTTCAACAATAAAACCCGACGCTCTGATACCCATGGCACGGGACGAGGTCGCCACAGCCTCCGAACCTTGGGGCAAAACCGAGGATGGTCGTTCTTCGGACTTGGCCACCGACTCCTCCAAATGTTGGGCCTTCCCAGAGCGGCCAGCTTTGATAGAAGTAGTCTCCTCATTAGCGAAGGCAGAGGCAGAACCAGCCCTCGCGGCGTCACCCTCAGACTTAGATGAGTCATCTCCAAGGATATAGGGCAACGGGTCCACAGTGGATGCCCCCACCCTAGGAACAACACCGCCCTAACACACGAAGTCATTGGGTCTTCGTCAGGGCGAGCAACAGAAGCCTGTGACTGACCAGCATCAACAATGGGATGCGCAACCTCTGACTCATCTTGGGCACTCTCTGCCACCTCTTCAGCGGCATCCATGGCACTCTTCGCTATCTTCCTCTTCTAGGCAACAGCCTTTGGACCGTCAGTCTCTTTCCTCTTTTTAGATTCTGCCCAGACCGTAGCAACAGGGGCCGCAACGAACTTAGAGGCCTTCGCTACCTTATCCTCGACCGATTTCAAAATCTTCTTAGGAACCCTATGATCCTTGTACTTCACCTTCATCTCTTCAAATACCTAGTTTAACAGGGGCATGGTACTACTCCATCTCACTAACAAACTCCTCATCGGTCTTGTCTTCCGCGTGGGTAAGATAGAAACATAGACATAACTCTCCCTCCGCACTGCTGAAGACTAGGAGCTTCATCCACACTAAGGTCATTTGTGGCCTGTGTTTCCCCAAAGGCCAAAAATTTAACACCACCATCTCCTTGATAAGGTCATGGCCCCTAGAGAAGCGGCTGGCCTTACCAAAGGCCATGTCACATGCCGTCCTCTCCGCATCAACCTCCGTAAGAGGTCTCACACGAGTTGAAGCTTCATGTTGGGTTCATAAACCCAGGTCCCTAATGGACCTGCTTCCCTACAAAAACTCAGCCCAGCAGGCGGCGTAGCGACAACAGCGCGCCTCCTAGGCCGGCCTAGATACATGATGATAGGCCTAGGGGAATGATTTGGTCCCTGACCAAAAGGCCTGGCCAAGGTGGGGACACAGTCCGACTCCAACCTAGGATACGCTGGACCTCTGCTTGCAGCTCTTCCCCGATCGACACGGTTGGGGCCGACTGGGAACGACCGACCGGGGACGCTCGCTCGATAAGGGACTGGGGATCAGGCGGAGCAGATAAGGTAAGGCGCTCAAGTCAAACCATAATACCAAGGATCATACCCAGCCATACCCTACACACCTATAGGATGGTGCCACCAGGCCATGCCAGAAAGGCACTATGCAACCTTCCAGGCATATCAGAACCCAAACAGTATTGTAGGCATCAACATTTGCCATACCAGGTGAACACGGTAGAGCCTGCCACATGCATCTGGACATGAACAGTATTATGGGTGCCGACGATCGTCTCGTACCCAACAACGTGGGCAACAAGACTAGGTAGCACGCATCTCCTTTGACTATAAAAGGGGATGAGCTCTCTCCTAAAAAGGGAACTGGCTATTCTGACTCTGGCTCTCTGGCTCTCCTCAAAAAAGAGAACTCGAATAGCTCAATAGCTCTAGAACTCTAAAGCTACACAGAGTATACGCTCCAATACTTAACGCATGTTAGAGCCCCCGTCACTCTCGGCCCCTTGGTTCAGAGTCCGACCGAGCCTTTAACACCCCCTTCTTATTCCTACTCGTTTGTAACCCCACAGCAAACTTCGAGCACCTGGGCTCAGGAATAAAGTCACCGACCGACTAAAACTGGACGTAGGGCACATTGTCTGAACCAGTATAAATCCTGTGTCATTGAGTGCTAGGCCACATTCGATCACAACACATGACAAAACTACAAATATTTACTTGTTGGTCACTTTTTGCACCGACACTTCATGTCCCCCATAGTAGAGGCAAAAGGATACTTCTTGACCTTCGGCCCTATCTTGGGAACAACGCTGGGAGTTTTCACATAGAATCAGTACTGAGGCCAGTCCTTCTCCCACTTATTCTTCTATGCAAAAGAGATCTCCAAACCACCGTCCTTCTAGGCCCTCTTCGCCATAAAGGAGCAACTGGCAAACTGATACTCCACTTCCACTCCGTCAACCTTTGCCTTCTTAGGTTGATGCTTAAGTTCATAGTATGCACAAAAAGTATCCAAATCCAGGGGAGCGCCATATGTCTCACAGGCGTAGCAAAACTTATTCAGTGTAAGAATGCCATTAGGAGTAAGATGATGGAGCTGTACCTTAAAGGTCTCAAGAACCAAGCGGAGGAAATAGACCGGAGGTATGCAAAGGCCACAACCAAAGAAATCCTTAAAGACAACAGCCTCATCAACCTCCGGCTAAGGCATAGTCTCACCACGTGAAGGATGACCCCTTCCTGCTGGGAAGCAGCCCTCATCTTCCAGTGTCTTTATCGCCTCTTCTGTCATGAGCGAAGGCCCAAAATCCCAAGACTTGGCCATTTGAATCTTCGACTTCTTGACAGGGGAAATGGAATCAGGTCTTCGATAGAAGCTTCAATATTCTATAGGTCGTCTTGAGCCTCCGCAGACACAGGACATACACTCTTCGTACCTCCGCGACCAACCCTCAGACCTCACACCAAGCAAGCGGGGATATTGACCGCTAAAGCTAGGCCAGCGAAAATCAGAGCTAGCAAGCGAAGCCACTTCCAAAGGTAGCACAGAACCAAAAGGAGCAGTAGCGCAAGGAAAATTCTAAGGCACTAAGGCAAGATAGCAGAACATCACAGTCACAAGCTTGGAAAGCTACAACAGTGAAAGTGAAGGCTCAGGTGGCACGACAAGGACTTCCCCACCAACCCCCCTATATGGGCCACGGGGGGACGCTTCAAATTCCAAACACCAACGGTCACGACTGTTCGCGAGGACATCGGCCACCGAACCACCGCAACAAATCAAGCAGCGACACGTCGCCTCCCCAACTGGTCTGATATGGGCGACCCAGGGGGAAAGGGGGCAAGCCTCCGCCACTCGGTATCAGTGTCGCACTTGAGGCTCACGACCCGCTCGCACCGGACCGCACCCTCGAGGGGAGAACTAGTTGGAACACCAATACACGAGTAGCGGAGGTCAGAGTAAACATAAGCTAATACCGTTGGAGCATTTGTGGATGTTTTGCAGGGATGCTAGACAAAGCCTTTGTGTGGGGCCTGTGAAGGAGCGAAGACCCCAGCGATTTAAGCGGAGGCCGTGCATGCTTCGGGGAGAAACCTAGAAAGCTTCCGCCGGTAGCAAGAAGGCCTCCGCCACCGGCCGATGGTAGGGCGGAGGCCCAAGCGCAATCCTAAAAGACGTCCGAAGGAGTCCACGGGTGGAGACTCAAAAGCGAGAGTGGAAGCTCCGACGGCTCAGGCGGAGGCCTTGCTGTCTTCACCAGAGAAAGGGGCCTTCACAGCACCGCGGCCCAAGATTGGAGACGGGCTTCTAGTGAGCCCAAGGCTAAGGCACAAGAAGCAAAGGCGGTGCAGGGGGACAAGACCCGGGATGCCCCTGGAGATTTGAACTAGTGTCAGGATATTCTAGGAATGTACCTTAGTTGTCAAAGGGCAAACTTATACCATGAAGAAGTAGCCAACAGTGCCCTATAAAAGAGGAAGCCGGATGCTATGTAAAGGAGGTTGGTGAGTTTATTAATGCAACCTTGACTGAGCCTAGACCCACCCTCCATTTCACACACCTTCGTCTAGAGCACTCGTCTGGGCGAAGACCTTCCGTTGCCCGTCTGCTGGAAACCCCCTAGTTTTCCAACACCACACATAAGGCTCAAGAACCTGCTTTTTTTTCTAGTTGGCTTTTCCTTGTGCGGCTACTGATATGAAAAGTATTTAACCTTGTACCTGACATTACACAAAACTTAACTACTAGAAAATTCCTTATAAGGTAAGGTCCGAAAAATACATTTGGTTGGGAGACAAACGGGACAATTTTATTTGTCCGTCGGGTGTCCGATATAATCAATTTACTTTGTTGTTTTTCAGCGCACAGAAAAAGTATTTTTCCAAGAGCAATAATCGCTCCATGGTACTATACATCTATCGCCATGTGTTTAATTAGATGCAGTAGTTCTCCTTTAGTATTTGAATGAACTTTATAAGCAACAAGGTAGTTTTAGTTACTTTGCAATAGGCCACGAGGAGCGTCCATGATAAAGTCAGCAACCAACGTTGCTTTCTTGTTGGATGTGAGTAATATATTTTGTATGAGGAAAAGAGCTTAAATAAGTTCAATATTTTTAGTGGTTTCTTTGGCCTCCACGCTATGTTTAGTGTCCTAGACGGCTATCTCTATCTCTATCTATCTACTAGGGAAAATATTATTAGGTGCAAACCACCTTCTCAGTGGAATCGTGAAAACCCCTTGAAAAACTTACTTAGGATTTTTTTTTTAAATAAAAAACGGTGCACATCCATAGTGCATCTATATAGATGTATGTTGCCACTAAATTTGAGATTCAAATTCATTTTATAAAACTTATACAAAAATATCAAATCTCAGGTGCACATGTACCAGAAGACAAAAATCTCAAAAACAACTGTCTTCTAATAATGCCTATGCAGCTGAAATTTATTCTTTTTGTATGATTTTTTTTTTCTAGATGGAGTTTGAATCTCAAATTTGGTGTGTATAGATGCACTATGGATGTGCATCGTTTCAATTTTCTCATGTTTAAGCAAGCCCAGATCACCGTGGTGAAGAGTATATGATCCAATCACAAGTTACAGATAATCTTTCTTTAGAGAAATTACTAATATCTAGAAAGTGACCAACTATTACTGCACGTACATTTAACTTAGGAAACAATGATCTTGTACGTCGTCACTCATCATCAATGCAAGGTTTAGCCTTTCTGGGCTAGATCTCTCATGATAAACACGTGGTCGTATTGGAACAAAAAGTAGCGAACCTTGTCCATGAAGATGTTTCACATCAAATATACTATCAGTTTTGTTCATATCACTTAATTACTTTCACGCGATAGATTGCTTAAAACATGCATGTGTACATATATATGTTTTGCTCTTATTCCATCGATCAATTGCATAAACACTCAGACATATACTTCCAATCTAGACATGAAAGGGTGGTTCATCCCCAAATGACTACTAGTGCCCGCCGGATAGCAGCTTGACTCCTGGCGGATTTCCTCCTCCCCCTTCCCCGGGACATTCAAAGGTACAAAAGCATGTTTTGAAAAAGCGGACATTGCCCTTGCAGTACCCGCTGGTGCCAAGCCCATGTTGAGTACACGAGTTTGCAGAGTCCTTATTGCTCCTGCACGAGCCAGGGTAAGAAGGATTACGACTTGAGCAGATTGCTGCCTCCGCGCCTGCGTACAATCATAAATCACCGAGTAGTTAGAAGCATAATAACCACATATGTACTCTTGAACGGAGCTTCAAAGTAATCGCTCCATGATATATACAAGAGGTATATGTGTCATCAAGTGTCGAATTAGAAGTAGTTCTACTTTAGTATTTCAGTGAACTTGATAAGCGACAAGGTTGATTTAGTTACTTACAATAGGCAACAAGGAGCAAGGCGAGGATGGAGACAACAGGCCACCGCTACAATCTTGTTGGATGCCATGGTTACTTGGTGTGAGGAAAAGAGCATATACATGTTCAATATTTATAGTGGTTCCTTAGTCCACCTCCGAGGTACTTTCAGTGTTCTAGATGGCTATCTCTATCTCTCTATGGCTCTGTTCGCTTGTCTTATAATCCGTACTTTTTAGCTTGGTTTTTCAGCTGGAGCAGTGTTTTTCTCACAACAAATCAGCCGGAACAGTGTTTCAGCTTGTTTTTTTCAGCGAAACGAACGGGGCCGATATCTATCTCTATCTCTATCTATATCGATATCTATATCTTTTTAGATCTCTCTATCTATATCTAATCTATTCATCCCTCCATCTTAGAATATATAGCTATGTCAGTTGTTTAAAATTTTGTCAAAAACTGCAACTATTATTTTTGAGTCTCTGGGGAATTGAAATGGCGAACAGACTAAACTTGCACTTTATCTGTGTGCACAATTAGTGGAAATAAATGCTAGCATGCACATAATGAAGTAGCATTGCCACATACAAGGTAGGCATAGCTGGCATACGTAAACTAGGAGCACATGCAGCGATTTAATGAACGTCTAAGAATACTAACCATAGCTATATTATTGGACACTGTTTATCTATCTATCTATACGTGTCTGTCTGTCTATCTGTCTGTCTGTCTATCTGTCTGTCCTACCTATCTATCTATCTATCTGTCTATCTATCAGTCCGTCAGTCAGTCTATCTGTCTATCTATTTATCTATCTATCTTTCTTTCTGTCTGTCTGTTTGTCAGTCCTATATATCTATCTATCTATCTCACTTTTAAATAGGCCTAATCTTTCTTTAGAGAAATTACTAATATCTAGAAAGTGGCCGAAAAGACATTCACTGCATGTACATTTAGCTTAGGAAACGGTGATCTTGTTGCACTCATCAGTTTAAGGTTTAGGGCCTGTTTGGGGAGAGCTCCCTCGGTTTACCACACAGTAGCTATGATGAGCCAAAAGGATATATGGCGAGCGTTTTGCTCGCCAGAGATTAGGGTTTAGAGTTTAGGGTTTAGGGTACTGGAAGCTGAAGCAAAACTTGCGGCATGCCAGACTTACGGCGAGATTAGGAAGCCATCCAGACAGAGAGCTAAGTTTTTACGGTCAGTTGTGGAAGCAATCCAAATAGACCCTTAGGCTTTCTAGCTAGGCTAGGTCTGTTATGATAAACACACAGTCCGTATTGGAACAAAAAGTACTGGGTCTTGTCCATGAAGATGTTTCACATCATGCAAATACTATCAGTTTTGTTCATATTACTTAATTACTTTTACACGATTGCTTAAAACATGTATGTATACATATAAATGTGTTGCTCTTAGGCCAGTGTCAGTGGGGGTTTCATCTCCCGGTTTCCAACACACCCATATTTTGAAAACAGTGCAGAAGAGTTTCATCCCCATGAAACTCTCTCTACTCCCATGAAACTTTTATCTTCTCTCTCTTTATCAAGATAGTGCCATGTCAGCATATTTAATGCCCATGAAACTCTATGAAATCCCCATTGAGACTGGCCTTATTTCATCAATCAACTTTTTTATTTAGATAATGGAAACAAAAAGTTCGGGCTTCATCGATTTCATCAATCAACTACATAAACATTCAATTGGATAGTTTCAATTTGGGCATGCTAGATGGCGACTCATCTCCAGATGACAACAACTTCTGCCCGCTGGATACCTGCTTGACTCCTAGCAGATTGCTTCGTCCTTGCCCTGGACATTCAAAGTTACATGTGCATACTCTGGTATGTGGTCTTCTACCCTTGCAGAACCCGCTGGTGCCGATGCCAAAGTGAATGCACGAGTCTCCACAGTCCTTATCGCTTCGGCATAAGCTAAGGTAAAATGGATTAGGCTTGGTGCATATCTTTGCCTCCGCACCTACGTACAATCATAAATCGATGGATAGTTAAGAACCATATACACAACCTATTTTCTTTCATGGAGCTGGAACTTGATAAGTGAGAAAAGGTTGGTTTTAGTTACTTACAATAGGCCACGAGGAGCAAGGCCTGGATGAAGATAGCAGGAACCACTACGTCCTTACTGAATGCCATATGCTGGTTATTTGGTGTGAGAAAAATATCATAGACATTTTCAATATTTATAATGGTTTCTTAGACCTCTGGGGTACATTCTCTATCTCTATCTCTATCTAGATCTAACTCTATCTGTAGGTAATCTACTCCCTCCCTCTCTCTCTCTCTCTCTCTCTCTCTCTCTCTCTCTCTCTCTCTCTATATATATATATATATATATATATATATATATATATATATATATATATATATATATATATATATATATATATATATATATTACTCTGCAACTGGCTATAGAATAACTTATTCTGTAGCCACTTTGAGTTATGATAATTATTATGCTAATTTACATGATTATAGTAACTCCTTACTAAGTGGTTTACTATAATGTTACGGTAAATATCCTCATGTGTTATAGTAACATAATTATCGTAAATATGTATTCATTTTATCGTAAATTAAGTATAAAAAATATCATAAATAGAGGTGGCTACAAAATAACTTATTCTATAGCCAGCTACAGAATATACTCTCATATAATGGAAGACTAGGACAACAATTTTCATGTCAGCCTTGCTTTGGGTTAAAAAGGCAGTGGTGTTAACGTAGCCATTTGGCATTTGCTCACTTCACTTTCATGGGGATTGAGAAGTGCACAACCATTGGTATCAGTTAACTAACCGCAATTTGGAATCCATAAATGGTGTCGGGTGTTTGTCAGGAGAAGTCGTATGTGTCAATCACGTACAAATGCTTCAGTTTTACACCATAGTATGCTGTCGAGAACATTCAGAGATCAACAGGGCCCCAATTTTATCCTGTACTTCCAGCCTCTCAAGTTGGGTGTGAATGATGACGTTACAAGAGATTAGAATTTTGGCAAAGCCGACCATAAATTCTATTAGCACACAATTCCAAAAGAGTACAAGTGATTGTCGCTATCTGACAACCCTTACTCGAGTCCCCAGGATCCACTGGTCCGTGCCCTATACAAGAATCTAGTGCAATAGAACTTGTAGCCTAATCCTCTTAAGCAATCCTAATTGCTCCTTACAAGGCTTGGATGAGGCCCTTGTGTTAGCTTGGTTGATGCCTAGGTCTCTATCCTTGTTTATATAGTTCCCTCCAAAGCCTTCATACATCCAAGTAAAAGTCCTACTCCAAGTAAGTGCAAGAAAAACTAGAAGTGCTAATAGCACGCCTCTATATTACATTCTATTATAAGTAGGGTTTGATTCACCGCACACCAATCTCCACCATGACTCTAAACCTTTGAAGTCATCGTGCTACTCCAGGCGTGTTAATTTTTATATGCCAACCGTGATAGAAAATAAATAAAGATAAAACATTCAAATTAATATTAAGCAATTTTTATATTAATTTTCTTGGACAGCGTGTTTACATGTTTACAACCTGGTCCCTCTAGATGATAACACCCAGGCCTTGGACAACATGTTTATGTCTACAAAGCTTAAAAATGACATTCCCTGCTGCCTAAATGGCCGACTAGGACAGCAATTTTCATGGCAGTGGCAGCCTTGCTTTGGGTTAAAGAAACAGTGATGCCGACGTAGCCTGTTTGCTTTCACCTCACTTTCATGGGGATTGTGAAGCGCACAGACGTCGGCTTCAGTTAACTAACCGCAGTTTGGAATCCATAATTGGTGTCCGTGGGGCAAATCCAAAGCAGAGGCGTGTCAATCCCAAACGCCTCTACTGTTCTCTGGTCCCTGAATTTCTGACTCTGCATTTGTTGTATAAGCTACAGAAGCTGCCGCATAATGATTCATGCATGTGCATTCTTCGTTGTACTTGGAGCAAGTTTATCTCCATGCAGCCGCTCTTCAGGACTTCAGGTGTGGTCAGAACTAGTCCATGCATCTTCAGTGTTTCATCTTTACAGTGTCAGTCTACAAACGTCAGCTCCTCTTGCTCTCTCTAACGTTACTCGGTGAACAAATAGTAGGAGCAGTAGCAGGTTTCAAATGAAAGGCGAAGGAACAGCGAAAAAACTTACTAGCTCTGTTCCTTGGGTTCTTTTGAGAACGTCCAAGCAACTTTACATTGGAGTTAGCTGAGGAGTTGTCATTTCACCCATGCTACTCCTAGGATACTCCTAGTCAGTTTAGTTAACCAACCTCCTGAATGATTGACATAGCACCGTTTCAGGTGCAAGATTCACAAGGAAACAGAACAGCTCGTGCCTTTGCTCATATTCTCTGTACATACAAAGTTCTCAGATGAAGAAGTTGAGGAGATTGGAAGTCTCCAGTTTAACCGTGTCATACATTACAAAATTGCTCTGATGAGCACCACCAGAGCTGTTCCCTCAGATCCTCACATTCTCCTCTATCATACATGCATCAAAGCATCCAAGCTCAGCTCTCAACTTATTCAGCGCCATCAAGTCTGAGCAGTGCTTTTAATACATCTCCTTACTCGTACTGATTCTAAAATCAATTAACATATATATATAGACTCGCTTGATTAATAAGGAACTGTAAGTAAACTAGCTACTAGCGATTAACCCATTTTCATGTTGCAACTCCTCCGATCCCTTCACATGACCGTGCAAGAATTGGCGCTCTCGTCGTTGAACATGTCGCCGTAGCCGTCCCGCGGCGGCGAGAAGGCGCTCCTCTGCGGCGGCGGCGCGCTGTAGTAGTAGTCTTCCGACGAAGAAGCCGGCTGGTACTGGTACTGGTAGCTGTACGGCGCCGGCTGCGGAGGACTGTAGTAGTACGGCTCGGGCTCGTACGCCGGCGACCGGTTGTAGTTGTTGTAGTAGGACGGCGTGTAGTGCTCGTCGATGTAACCCTGCGACGGCCCCGGCCTCGCCATCGGCATCGGCGCCGGGGCCGGCGCTGGTGCCGGGGCGTAGTAGGACGCGCTCACGCTCGGCCGCACCTGGTTATAGCTCATGACTGCCGGCGGCGGCACCGGCATGCGGTTCACGTAGCCCGGGACGCCTCGGTCGTACTCTACAGTCACTCTGGCGTCCACCGGCTGCCTCTCCATCTCCGGCTGCTGCATCGCTTTCGCTTTCCCCTTCGCCTCGCTGGGTCCATGCTGCGCCGGTGCCGCCGCGGTGTCATCGACGGCGTCGTCGGCGCTGGCATTTTCTTTGCTGTCCGGAGCCGGATTCGGGGCCTCGCTGGTGCTCTGCTTGGGTTCCGGAGGGTTGCTCGGCTCTGCCGCGGCGGCGGCGGCCGTGTCGGCGCCGCGCTTCTCGGCAGGTTCGCTGGGTTTGCTCGTCTCGTCAGGCTGGTTGTTCTTGGGCTCCTGCGTTTGGCTCAAAGCTGCTGCTGGTGGTGGTGGCGGCTGCTCCGGCCATAGCTCCGCCTGCTTGCCGGACTTGCGCAGCTTGGCGACGAGCATGTAGGGGTCGAGCTTCGTCGAGACCGTCGCCACGACCTTGTTGCTCCGGGCATCGATTTCGCATCGGTACACGCCTAACATCAAAACAGCACAAATTCAGTATGGTCAGCATGCATGGACCATCTTCACCGATCAAATTGTGCTAGACTTTCATCGATTTTTTTTTCCAATTTTGGTATAGTACAAAGATAAAGAGGCAATTGCTCGCAAACAAAGGCAACTACTAACATGTACTAGTGCTCAGTGTTCAGTGTTGCAATCGAAGACGCAAATTTTGCAGCATCAGGACTTGTGTAAGCAAAGCAAGGCCTTTGACAATGCGAAGCTACGTGCTGGTGAACTGAAAGACCTGTCGTATATCAAATCATATCATGCAATTCGGGGGCGAAATTAAACAAGAGCGTACCACTGATGTTCTGGAGCACTTTCTTCACCTTCTTCTTGCATCCTTGGCAGTGAATGGCCACCCTCAGCACCACATCCTGAAACAGGGCACACACAAACGGATTGAGAACAAGAATCAAACAAAATCAGTGACTGGAACAGGAATCAAACTGAAGAACAGAAATCGCTCTGGAATCCAGGCCCAGGGAGACAAATTAAAGAGAGAAGAGAGAATATTGGTACCTGGCACTCTATAGCCTCTGAGGCCATGAGAGCGAGGTGAGGAAGGTGCTTGCAGGAGGACAGGAGGGGAAAGTGTGTCCGTGGAGTCGTGAACTGTGGGGGAAGTGCGGAGGGCGATCTTTATACCCGCACTAGTTTAGTCACAACAAGTGAAAGGAATCGAAGTAACCGCCATACAGAGAAGGAATAGTGCTGAATTGAAAATCTTTGGAGAGCTGATCAGCTAGGGGAGGGAGGGAGGGGGTGGCTTTACAAATGGGCGCAGCGCAGAGCGCACCACGCCCTTAGAGGCTTTGGAAGGAGGTAAAGATGGATGTGAGCCTGTGACAGTGAAAGCAAGCGTATGGAGGTGGTGATCGATGGTTCAGTGCTAGTCCTAGTCGTCTTCTTCTTCCTTTCAGAGCTCATCATGAGCTGTACTACAATACTGTGCATGCAGCAGCTGAGATTTTCATTTTGGTGATGCATGATGGCAATTAAAGCGGCTTTTTGCAGGGAGGGAGGGAGGGAGAATTACACTTGAACATCTCTTTTGCTAATTGTTGCTATCTTGCTGAGCTGAGCTACCTTTAGTAGAGAGATTTTCCTGCTGTGCCGTTCCTCTTCTTCTTCTTCTTCTTCTTCCTTCTCTTTTGTTTTTCTTAAGACCAAGCAGAGGTCATTGGGCAACCTTTTAGGTATGTCATATGTGCAGCATGTGGACAGACAGACAGATTCATCTGATCTTTCTTGTAATTTGGATGCTTATGTGGAGTTTAGTTGTGATGATATCTGTAGAGCAAGATTAGTAGATATGTGTGCCCATATATATAGATACGTACTCAGAAAGATTTCCCCGCAGGAACAAATGAAAAGGGTAATGTTCAGAGTTCAGAGTTTCAGAGAAAGACAAGTTCACATGCAATTTTCGTGGTATGCAGTGCAGCGGTCTTAGTTTGGCATCATCATATAAACCGCTAACCATATTCTATGTTATCCCTCTTGTCGACGCATGCTCTTGCCTTCAAACATTACAACCAAAAGAGAAAGGAAAACAAAAATATGTGTCCCTGTCTCTTATACGCTTTTAACACCTTTTTCTCATATTGCTGCACGTAGTCAGAGTTTCACTTGTGAATGAAACAAGCAAATTAAAAGCGAAGGCAACAACAACTCGCTGAAGGAGACGGCACTGAAATACTGAATTACGACGACGACGACGAAGAAAAAGAAGCGCAGATCAAACTGAATATGTGTCAGGAATTCAGGATACGACTGCCCCTCCCATGGCTAGCTGCTTGTTGCCGAGTGAGATTCGTTGCCCTCCCATGGAGTGTTACGGCGTCGCGGGCAACCCAATGCATGCATGCAACCGCGGGTTAGTGGTGACCAGCCGCCAGCTTCGTCACGCCACGCCACCAGTCGCCGCCGCCAAACACCAGATCGACGTCACAGTGCTCAGGTAAAGTGGCAGTGGTTGAAAGCGAGCGGAAACGTCAGTGTTTTCTGTGCGTTACGATAGTAGTGGTGAAAGAAAATCCAATTCAAATATCTCAACGTAAAAGGAAAATCGTTTCACTTTGAAAAGAAAGACTCCAGCTAGCTATATGAGATCAAACTTCTTCCATCACTCTATCTACGATATTCATTGCACCATGATTGAAGGCCTACGCATCTTCTTTCAGGTATTTCTTATTGGTTCCTTTGCCTTCCCGGCCGTGCAGAGGAAGGGTTTGTTTTGCTGCTGCATGCCTCGTCACAAAGCGCTCGTGTTGTGTTGTGTCACGCTTTTTTCAGTTGTGCATGGAGAAGAAAGCATCGATTCCACATTCCAGGAGAAGAAGCCTTTTTTGACAACGCCTGTTAGTTGTCCATGCCTGGGGCTGGGGCTCTTAGTTATATTTATATATAGATACGTCTAGCTTTGTTTGTGAGCCATCATTAAGCGCAAATTGCAGGTGCTTGCTTTGGCCGGCCACATTATATTTGCAAAAGCTGAATTCTGGAGTGATCTAGAATTGGTATTTTTGTGTTTTTGCAGGAACGTGGAAGGAGACCTCGAATATGGCTGGCTGTGTTTGGTTATATATATAGATGCTTATTATTTGGTCGGCAAACTTAATTGCCGTTAGGCGATCACGCACTAGTTAGTTCTGGATTAATATCATTATGTGTATCGCAATTGTTTTGGAGATTGAGATAATATGCGGATTTTACATACTGAATGTCTGAATGTGCTGAATGAGGCAGTAGACCTGTCTTCCGGTGGCAGGATATCATCACTCCGACCGTGCAGAACAAGAAGATGCATGTAAACGCATTGATCAGCAATGAAGCAGGAAGGCGTCGACGAGAGAGATATAAAGCACGCCGCATTATTGCAACGTCAAGAGATGGTGATTGGTGACTCCCAGAACGTGCTTTCCTTTCCTGTTCATGAAAAGCATAGCTAGACTATCTGCTAAAGACATGGAAAGGAAAAGGAGGCTCTTGACCCTCACTCACACTGTCCAACGCCGTCGAAATTGAACAGGCAATTGGCTAGTTCATTCAGTTATACTTTCTGTTTCTGCTGCAGCTGCTCCATGCATGGAAGAAGCACGCTGGCTGCCTGGCTGCACACAGGTTGGCTTGTTTAGTTTAACTATTGTTGGTTGTGAACACAAACAACAAAGTGCGTGCCATATCAGAGAAAGCACTTTCCCAAACAAAAATCTGAATCTCACCGATCCACCAGCATGAACATGAACATGCTGATACATATCTATTTTGTCTCTGAATGGTACATACATACGGTCCCTGTTGCTGTCACGAGTCACGACTCACGAACAGGGTGATACTTCCAAGAAAGATTGCCGGCCGGATGCCCGGATCGATCAATCATCCCTGCCATTCCGTTCGTTAGTATATATGACCGTCGCTGTCGCGGTCGCCGGCGCCGAGTCTCTCTTCCTCCTCTCGCGTTCCTCCCCATGTCCCATCCTGTCAGCCGTCACCACCACGAGCGCAAAAGCTCCCGAGCATTAGCTGTTAAAGACGGACGGAGACTCGGAGAGGTACAGCGACGGCACGGCTGACTGCTGCACGCCGGGCAGTGTGTGTGGGGACGCGCGATGGTGGAATGAAAAAGCGACCGGCCGGGGAGTCGATCGACCAAGAGCAAGTCAGCAAGATCCATCGAGCGAAGCCGGCGGGGACGGATCGAAAATTCGGAATGGGACGGCCGGCCCCGGCCTTTTGGTTGGTTCGTCGTCAGCGAGAGGTTTTTGTCTAGCTCGATCGGACACGGTGGAGGAGGGAGTGAGGAATATGCATGGTGGCCGTTTGGATCGCCATGACGTGGACGTGTGCCGCGCCACGCGTTGAGCTGGGACGGACGGACGGACGCGTAACAGCTGGCGACGGAAAGGCGGCAGCGAGCAGTGGGAGGGAGGCGATAAGGACAGAGACAGACAGGGATGGATGGAAATGAAGGAGGAAGGCGGCAGCTAGCAAGCAGTGTGGGATGGGATCGGAGCAGAAGAAGATTCAGACGCAAGGAACGCACGCACACGTTGCAAGCATGGCGGGCAACGACAGGCAGATCGAGGAGAAGAGCACAGCGAGCGGTGAGCATTTGCCGTTTGGCAGCAGCAAAGAAAGCCACGGACGATAGCTGCCGCTCAAGAAAATAAAGGCAGGTTTCCCTCGGTCTTTCTTTTTCTCCCACTCATATCACGTAGCTATGCAATTCCTATCTATGCCAAACCAAGGTACCTATCATTATTTCTTTCGGTAAGATCCATATTCCTCAATGAAACCACACTATGAAATCTCTCACAGATTGTTCAGACCTTATACTTTTATAAATTTAAATTTTGAACCATCATATACATTATTCTACATTGGATTTGTAGTTACCTTTTTGCCCTAAAACATAGTTGGACTCATCAGAATGATGCTCATGTATATTGGAGGTTGGAACCACTATTGCCTTAAGAAACCTTGGCCGATCTTGTCATTTTCCAACATCCGTCCAAGGTTCTAGGATTCGGCCCGAAATGACCGAATTTCAGTGGAATTCACCCACTTCGGTGAGATCCGAAACAACATCGTACCGGTCAAATAATTCAGTTAAATTTGAATTTTTAGTCGGGTCTAGAGTTCAAACATTCCTACAAGTTATTATTTCAGTATAGAAAGTGCAAACTTACCAAGCTATGACTTATTTGTCTCATCTTCATGCCTCTTAATCAAAGTTTGGCCAAAATTCAGTCAAATATTAGCTAAATCTGAAATTTTTGACCGGTCAAAATGAGCAAATCCCGGTCCAAATTACAGAAATTTCCGAGATTCACCCATTTCGGTCAAGACCTCAAACCTTCAAAGAGATTATCGAACCCAAACGTTGTCGGGATGCCTCGCAGCCGCCACCCATTTCAAGCAGATGCAGTGCGCGGGATGGGGCGCGGCGAGGGATGGCTGCGGTGGGGCAGGCCGCGCGATGGGCGGGCTGCACGACGAGGGTGTTGGATCCACGCGGAACGGGTGCACGATGGGTGAGGCGAGCGACGAGAGGGAGCAACTGTCGCGGGGTGGCACGCGTTGCAGGCAGAAACGAGCAGGAGCAGTATGGACGAAAGCAGCGAGGCGAAGTTCCAGCTGAAAAAACAAGCTGAAAAGTACGGATTAAAGACAAACGAACAGGGCCATTATGGAAGGTGAGGAAGAAGTGGCATGATGACTTACTTTGATGATTTTTATATGGGCGCACAGACAATGGTGTCCGACTTGGATGACTCTTCTATGTGGGTGTAACCCGTCCGACCGTCCCGTACACGTTCGATGTGGTTTCCTCATTTTCTTTATTCACATGGCAAATATAGTTATTGAATTACACTACTATATCTTTTCATATTCATACCCGTGCTGCTGTATTTGTGTCTTTATTTATTCTCATGTATCTTTTGATATAGATCCAAACATTATTACAATATTATATTTGTAGGAATATGGTAGTTTTTAACCCTAAGAGCGAGTGAAAGAGGTGATTTCTTTAATTTAATTAGTAACACGGTAACTTTTTTTTGAGCGGAAACACGGTAACATATAAAAATTCAAATCACTCGGCAGCATTATTAGTTGGTTAGGCTCGGTAGCACAAGCCTGCTGACCGACGATTGGACTTTGGCGCGCATTATTAGTAGTTTAGCCCATGCATGAATCCGAACCCAGACCAGTCCGGTCCGTTGATTGGCCCAGCAGGCCTATAATCGGTTTGGCCCAAGTGCAGAACGACGGGGCGTGGGGCGAATTTATAAGCAGTACCGTTTGTTATTAGCGCCACATTGTCTGCTAAATCGTACGCTCTGCAGCTAATAAACAATTTGAAATCACACAAGATTCATATAGGCTGGCGTACGATATGTGCGCCTGGCTTTTTTTTTTCTTTTTCCCGGATTTTTTAAGCATGGTGATTTTTTTTGTTTTCTCTTTTTCAGAGATTTTTCAAGCATACTGATATTTCATTTAACACATATTAAAATAGGAAAATACATGCTCTTAAAAGTAGCTTTTCTCTTTTTTCAGGATTTTTCAAGCATAGTGATTTTTTTTTTCTCCTTTTTAGAAATTTTCAAGCATAGTGATTTTTCATTTAACTCGAACATATATTAAATAGGAAAATACATGATCTTAAAAATAGAGCGGACACAGCATACTGATTTTTTATTTAACTTGGATATCTACACCTATAATATTAAAGAGACAAAAATTCTGTCGCAAAATCTTTCGTCCAGCCTAAGACATCCACTTGGTTATCGCTTCTTTTTTCCGTTTCCATGTCCGAGTTATTTTTTTCTCCATGGATCTTTTTCCTTTTTTTCGACTACAGTTTTCCACGTCCTACCTTTTGTCGTTTGGTTTTCATGCTTTTTTTTGTTTTCGTATGATTATCCGACCTTAGAGCATTCCGGGACTTATATCGTTCGTAATTTATAACAATAAAGATTTTGGTGAAAAAAAATATCCTCCAATAGCCTTTTTAAATGAATCCTAAAAAATATACATCTTCTATTACGGATTTCTAGCTAGCTAAAGATGAAGAGTGAGGTAGGCTTTCTAGAGTGCGTATAAGATATAGAAAAGTTGTTGGAGGGTACAAAGATATATAGAGAGCGACTTTTACTATAACTACTCTCCACATGATGGAGATTAAATTTTAGCTAGAAAGACTCTTGAGAGGCTCTTAGGTTTTTTTTTTGTGTCCATTTTTTCTGTCATTCTTTCCCATGCCCGTTTTGGGCTTTTTTTCTTTTTTCAAAATATCTCCTTTTTATATATCTATATCATCTATACCACTATATTTTTATAACTACCTCCATCCAAAAGAAATGTAATTCTACGTAGTTCTAAGTCAGTCAATCTTAAGTGTAACTAAATTTCTATAAAAGACTCTAATTGATGTCAAATAGGTATTGTTAAATATATCTTGCAATATATCAGAGTTATAACTGTTGGTACTATCTTTTATAAATTTGATTCAACTTAAAATAGTTTGATTAAGGACAATTTAAAGCATGCACGAGTTTTCTAATGCTCTGACTACTGCTGCTGCAGTACAGCTACAGCATACCTAAGTTTGGTAAAAAGCCCTCTATCTAAAATCTCTAAACGACCGGACGGTCGAGCAGAGAGAGGTAGCAGCCGGGGTAGGAGTAGGACGCGCAGAAATTATTGTGTGCAAGAATGATGCCAGCCAGAGCGGTTGTGTCGTGGCCGGGCCATTGGTGGATGAGCGAGCGAGTGCAACCAGAGGCGGAGGCGGAGGCGGAGGCGAACGTACCCAACCCAGCGACAGCAAGTCAGCAATCTCACTCACGATCACGTCCCCACGGGCCTAGCTCTAGCTGTATCCTGTCCCTGACTCCCTGTGCACATCCATGACTGAGTGGTCGCTATTGATCAGTAAAAACAGAGACGGAGTATCTCAGCTACAGTGACTACCGGCTTTGCATTGGTTGGTCCTCTCTCCGGCAGTCTCCATCCATCGACGGCGCGGTGGTGGCATATATAGCCAGAAAATTCTTACCAGCCCAAGCGATTCGATCTCGTTGTATAAAAATATCTATCCAAAAAAAATTATGATGTTTCTGTTTGATATGTAAAAGAAATTTTTTCTTTATACTTCGCCGCTGACGACGATGAGTTGGTTGGACGCCAGGGGTGGCTCTGCCACTGATCGACGGCATGGCCATGGCCATGGCTGGCCGCCGCAGCCAGAAGAGGATCGGTTACTAGCTACTAGCAAAGAGTTCTGTACTCGCTCTGCACTTGATTACTATTCAAGTGGTAGCTGGCTCTGCACTTGATTATTTCAAGTGTTAGCTGGCGAAGAGGATTGTGGTTACTAGCAAGAGTATTGTGCTCGCTCTTCAAGTGTTAGCTGGCTAGTGATCAGGCTTCTGACACTTGGTTTTGGATCAGTACGTCATCACCTAATTAATTTTAAAGTCTGTTGCTGTAATCCGATTCATCGATCCTAAAACTCTGCAATAGAAACTAACCGATTAATTGGTTCTTGGATCACAGCTCATGAGATCGACTGAGAATACAAGCAGATCGACCCAGCAACAAGTGAAAACATGCATAAGGCCACAAGCATGCAAACTCATCAGTAAATCAGCTCTTTTGGACCCAAGGGCAACCAAATCGAGCAATGGCTACGAACAAGTAACTCCCTATGCACAGCACGCGAACGCCACGTACATTACACAAACCGATCGATGGATGAGCAAGTAGATAGACGCAACAAATTAGGGTACAAACAAAGGCTAGCTAGCTAGCTATACGATGAACTGCAGTGATGCAGCAGGCAGGCAGGAATTAATAACGAAGAAGGCGATCGAGAGAGGAGAGGTAGCAGCAGCCAGAGTACGACTAGGCGTCGATGACGCGGAAAGGCGTCGCGGTTCTTGATGACGATGTCGTACATGTGGACGGAGCCGAAGTGGGCGAAGTCCTTGGGCAGCGAGATGAGGTCCACGGAGGTGCGCTTGTGGTACTGCAGCAGGCCGCCGCCGCAGCCGTTGTTGTCGGCGTAGTAGCGCTCCCAGCCGAGCGCCGCCAGCTTGCCCTCCAGCGAGGCGTAGGACGTGACCACCTCCCCGGACGGCGTGTGCAGCAGCGCCTTGCGCTTGCCCGACGCCGCCGCGGCGTTCCCCGACGTCGGGTTCTCCACCAGCCTCACCACGCCGTTCCGGAACACCCACACGCCCGACATGCCTGCCTGCTTCCTTAGCTGCCTTGTTGCTGCTGGTGGTGGGTGGCTGCCGCGCGCCGCTTGTTTTGCTTTGCTTTTCCTCCCTCTCCGATGTCCGATCCCTGGCGATGGAGTCGATCGGAGTCTTTTAGGTTGGGGACGACGATGTCCGGTCCGGATGTGCGGGGGAGGGTGGTGGGCGAGGGGGCTATAAATAGGCGTCCGGCGCGCGCTGGCGCAGCCGTGTGTGACGATACCGACCGATGGAATGCGCGCGCGTCGGCGTCTCTCTGTTGCTGTGGACGGAGAGGGATTGCTGGGGACGGGACGATGTGTTGTGAGCGCCAGCCGTACTTGCACGCTACTACACGCAGCGCGTCGTCGTCCAGCCGTGCCGTGCCGGGATCCGGCGATCGAGAACGGACGGCCTGCGAGGCTTGAGAGCTCTGGCCTCTCGGTTTGTTGCCATCCGAATGGAACAAGCATGCAAGCAGGGAATAATCATCCATGTCAATGCCTAGCCGCGGCTACTATGGCCATGGCTAAGGGGATGTTTGATCCTATGACTAAAATTTAAGGAGGTGTCAGTGATGATGTTGTATGGGGTATTTAGATATCAATAAAAAACAAATTATAGAATCTGTCGGCACTCAACTAGATAAATTTATTAAGCCTAATTAATCTATCATTAGCGCATGTTTACTGTAGTACTACATTATTAAATCATTAACTAATTAGGTTTAAAAGATTCATCTCGTAAATTAGTCGTAAAATATATAATTAGTTTTATAATTAATCTATATTTAATACTCTATATATGTGTTAAATATTCGTTGGACATCGATACTAAAGTTTAGGAGCAGAAAACAATATGGATCGGAATGTCCCGTCCAACCCGCCTCTACATAGACATGCGTCATGATGCCATGCATGCACGGTGCAGAGAAACAGTGGTGTCCATGGAATCCAATCCTCGATCCACGAAAACCACCACCCCCATCCCCAGCACCTAGCTAGAGAAGATAGGCTTAAGTGCTAGCTGGCAGGAATGCATATGGAAGCATCGATTCGCGGACGGTACGTGCATTGGGTGCGTCAAGGGTGACACCAAATGGATTGGGGATACGAGTTGTCTTGAGTGAGTCGTCTTCCTTCTCGTCTCTGTCTCCGTCTACTACAGTTACATGCATCCATCCATGCATCCATCATAGGGCCTGTTTAGTTCACCCCAAATTCCAAACTTTGGCACTATACAAAAAGAAGATTCTTCGTCACATCAAATTTATGGTACATGCATGGAGTACTAAATGTTGACGAAATCAAAAACTAATTGCACAGTTTGATTGTACTTTACGAAACGAACGTTTTGAACCTAATTAGTCAACGATTGGACAATTATTACCAAATAAAAACAAAACGCTACAGTGCACTCTATGTTGCTGCAGTAACTTGGGCGGCGCCAATTCTAGGGAACTAAACGAGGCCATATATGCTTTCTGCTTGTTAGCTACCTTTACCCGTGAACGATACTTCTTGACACATACTCTCCTATCTATCCTATTACTATATGTATACACGGACTAATAATCGATATGCTCTTCAGCCCTAAATAAACGGGTTTGCAGTGAGAAGGAATATCGCGGATGGATCACCAAACCCTATAGGCATAGGCTATAGCTGGCTCTAGTCTAGTGTTGTTTAGTTCCAACCCAAAAAATTTACACTGTCACGTCAAATGTTAGGACACATGAAGTATTAAATATAGACTTAAAAAATAATTAATTACACATATTATGACTAATTTGCGAGACGAATCTTTTAAATCTAATTAGTGCATGATTTAACAATAAAGTGCTACAGTAACACATGCGCTAATAATGGATTAATTATAGTTAATAAATTTATTTCATGATTTACTGACGGATTATGTATTTTTTTTATTAGTATCACCCAGAAACTTTACACAAAAAAAAGACTAAGAAAAGGCCTGAGAATATGGGTGATCCCGTTGTGTGGCCTGCGTCGCGTACGTGCGCTACAGAATACTATGCGGCAGCCTTTTTCCGCCTGCCACCTCACCTCATCACGGGCCTGCTGCCCTGGCAGTTGTTGCCCAGCCGCCCCAGCGTTAACGCCTTTCTTTTCTTCCCACTTGACCAGCTAGGGTACGAGTACGAGATCGAGCGTCGGCCCGGCCAGCAGGGCACGCGTGCAAGCACAGAGCGAGTATAGGCAAACACAGTTGCCACAGTGCCTGTCCGCTCCGATCCGCGCGCGCTAAAGAAAGAAATTGGCGTACAGGCACGGACATGATGGGGATGTCGTGTTGGTAAGCCCGTATCTCTAGAAGAGCAAAACTTTTCTCTATATCTGACAGTGGCGTAGCTAGGATTTTACTCTCGGGTGGTGATTTTTTTTAAATTTTAACACTTTTTTAAAATTAATTTTAAATTTTCGGTTTTTTTTTAAAAAAAAACTAACACTTTTGGCCGCGTTTATTGCCCTAGGCACGGCCAAATGCCTGTACTGTGCCATACATGATGGCGCGACAGCGAGCTGACGTGGCGATGACCGGAATCACGACAGGTGACGTGGCAGGGCTCTGTCGCGCCACCGATCTTGGCGCGGCAGTGCCGCGCCCTGATCTATGGCGCGGCAGAGCCGAATAAAACCCCCGCCGCGGCCCGCGTCCGCCAGTGCCCAAGTAGCCACCGTTGCCCGAGCAGCGCAGCAAGGCCGCCTGGCCGCCGCGCCTACGTCCGCCCGCGCCAGCCAGCCCGCCGCCGAGCACGGCATGGCCGCCGGCCGCCCGGTGCGACCGCAGCGCCCGCACGCCTCCCTCTCCGGCCACGCACGGCGGCTGCCCGCCGAGGCCTGCGCCCGCGTCTCCCAGCCCGGTCTAGCACGCTGCAGCGAGGTGCTCTCCTAATATAGTTAGTATAGTTAATAAAGTTTATAAAATTATTAAAGTATAGTTAGTATAGTTAGTTAGTTTAGTTAGTACAGTTATTGAGTCTAGTTATACATTGGATTTAGTCTAATTAGTTATTGTAGTTAGCCTTGTATAGATGTTAATATTAGATTAGTTAGTATAGTTATAGTTAGAATAGGCATTAATATTACTACCTATAGTTATAGTTAGACGATTTCGACGACTTGATGAAGTTTGTTGAAATGCTTTTGTAGATAGATTGTTGTGTTAGAGTTTTATACAGAGGAAGTGTTAGGAGAGAAGATGGTATGTTTGAGGATATGAAAGAAGAATTAGAATAGTTTGATGAACCTCCTAGCTTCAACGACCTCTATGTCCATTTGAATATAAAGTTTGGCGGTGATTTCACACTGAAGGGAAGGTTTCATACTGGAAAGACTAGGGCACACTATGTTCTCATGCCCTTGCGCGACCCTGCTCACTGGTCCTGCTACACTAGGGTTCTCTAAGGTTCCAATGTACCCATGGTTGAGGTGATGGTAGAGAATGGGTACAGGATGCATGGTGTTCAAAACAGCCCGTCCATTGATGGTTTTAGAGGCAATGAACAAGGATTAGGTGTCAAAGGGGAAGCAACACAGGATAACATAGATTTAGACGGTCGGTTGACGCAGGAGCAGTTTCATTCAACTGCAGTAGGCTATATAAGCAATGACTTCAATGTGAATGAGTTCGAACAGAAAGAGAAGGAGCTGGCGGAGGAGGACAGGATCGATGATGTAGTTAGCAGTGATTCAGACGATTGTGATGATGACCAAGGAGGTACAGATGCTATGCCAACACCGGTTGATGCCATGCCAGTACCGGTTCATACTATGCCATTACTAGTACCAACTGAGGTTTTGCATGGTGTCCAGGATCAGGGTAGACTAGTCATAAATTTAGCTGCAGATGATACCCCTAGTGATTCATGGGCCAGAATTAGCGAAGCGCAGGCAGTATGTTGCACCACCACCTTACACTAGCGACTGAGCTTGAGCAACTAAGATCCAAGAACTTACCTTTCAGGGGCGTTTCGAACTATAGGAATATCAGTATGACAGATATGGCAGTTTGTGACACC